>NC_080744.1:34997786-35207786 GCF_020826845.1 Diceros bicornis minor | reverse complement strand
GCAAGAGATTACTGTAACAAACTTCGTACAGAGTTCAGTCTATTAATTGTTTCATGTTAGATATTCTATGTGTTTACCTCAATTGAAAAAAAAAGAATGTTTTTGCTAGTATCAGATCTGCTGTGGAATTGGTATTGTATGTCCATGAATTCTTCCTTTCTCAGCACGTGTTCCTCACTAGAAGAAAATGCTGTTACCTTTAAGCTTTGTCAAATTTACATTAAAATACTTGTATGAGGACTGTGACGTTATGTTAAAAAAAAAAAAGGTGTTAAGTCACAAAATGCGGTAATAAATATTTCATTTTTGATTTTTTGTTAGGCTTTTGTGTTTTTAATAGTTTTAAGGCAAGATTGCACAATGCCCACTGTGCATAGTGTTAAACGTAGGTGATGGTTTTCCCCCCAGGAGTTGAGTATATTTGAAACTTAACTTACCAACAATTTTTAAGGTAACCATCTGTAGCCTTTCAGTGTATATTTGGCCTATAAATTCTACCAGCAGAAAACATCTAAAGGTATGAAATTGTGTGTGTATGTTATGAGCTAGGTTGAAAGATCACCTTCAGCACGCCCAACCTCCTTTTTAGATGCATGATGTTAAAAAAAATACTTTAAGGTAAAGATTTTCATGTTCAGCGTCTGCCAGAATAAAGGGCTTTTTCAGGGTTAATTTTACATCATAAGAAATAACTAACGTCTGTGCTCAAGATAATTCATCTGCCTGTGTTTTTTCTCTGTCTTACTAAAATACTGTTGAATATGTAAATTAAGATTTACATATAGATATTCCTAGATGAGTAAACAACTTCTATGGAGTTTGAAATCCTGAGTTGAAAAGATTACTTAATCATTAATATTTAATATGAATTATATTATGATGTCTTTTTATTTCAGACACCTCCATGTGTAGGCACGCTAGTGTGACAATTTTGTGACTAAATTTAAATTTTTTTCAAAACAACAACAAAACAGGCAATATAATGACATTTTCAAAATTTCACGCAACATTGCTGGAAATCCGTGTCATTAGCTTACTGATACTGCACAATGACTGCAAAAGTGTGCAAAGTGAAAAAAAGTGTGCGATATTTGCATGCCCCTTCAAATTTTCAAATAAATGTAGTATCCTGGAATTTTGTAATAACTAAATTTTGAATCCTATGTTTAGAACGGATAATATCATAAACTTTAGCTGGTTGTATGAGATCAACTTGATAGAGAAATAGTTCATTATCTTTGCAAACTTGGAAGAAATCCATAGTTGTATCTTATTTGGGGTCCTTCCATCTTTCCATTAAAGGCAGCATTAATAGAAGTTATATATAAATGAACAAGGAAATAAACTTCCATTGTTTTGAATTATAAGTAGCTAGGTAGAATTTTTATAAATATGTTTATCCATTTAGTTAATGTGTTGCTTTTTAAACACAGAAATAGCACTTCTCACACAAAGTAACTGTTCATGGAGAAATTCTGTGCCCCTTGGAAAAGAGAGAGCTTCCCTCTCATTTGTGTTATCCCATTCCACATGGAGTTTTTTTTGCAAAATTTAAATATTCGTATGTTTTTAGTTTAGGTAAACTTTGACTACTTCTTCAATTATAAACTAACTCTCACGTCAGCTGAAAAAATTTTTTGGCAAAGTTTTTCTTCTTTTCCTCTCAGTAAAATAAATGCTCAAGAGTTTACTTGGTGATTGGCTCATGTTTAGGAAGTGTTTAATGAAATTGCTATTTAATTTCATCATAGTTTAGATCCCAGAGCTCTTTACCCTTGGTTTTAATGAGTAAAATCATCTCAGGCTTAGTTTTTTCAACAACCCCATGTCCTATCATGTTAACCTTAACCCTCTGAAATATTTGGAGATGAATAATAATTGTAATAATATTTGTTTACATTTCCTTGCCCCCCCACCCCAATATGCTAAGACAGAGAGGTGGGTGTTAGAGCTGTCCAATTTTTATAATGCTTTTTTTATACCACCTCGGAAAGCACTTGCTCCTATCTCGGGTTTACTATTTAGTATAAAGAGTTCCGATTTGGGTATATTTAAGAAAGACTCAGCTGTCAAAAGCAAAGAAACTGGGAATGGTGTTTTGACAACCATATAGTGTTAAAGGAAATACTGTAGTCTGAATAAAATTGCTTATGTTCTCCAAAACAAGAGTAATATAAAAACACTTTTTATTTATATGGAAAAGCAAAAGCAGAAATAAATTCCAAAGGTTTCCCTTTCTTTAAGAAATTCTGAGAGAACTGCAGTCGCCATCTGTTAAGGGTTGGGAATTGAGCAAGAAGCCGCATTTTAAAGGAAAAAGAGAGAAAAGACCAGGAAAGTCTGTATCTTCCATCCACCCCTTCTCCCTCCCACCCCCCAGGTCAGCACCCCTTCGGGTCAGCGCCCCCCCCCCCAGCTCACTCTAGTCAGATTTGCAGAAAAGAGTCCATCAGGATCCTCCTGGCCTCCTCGCCCCCTGCCGCCCCCGTAGGCCTGTTAACCCGGAGCAGATTTGGGAAGGGAAATGTGGCTAATATCTCTAGCAGCTGTCAGAGGAGGGACCTTCCTTCAAAGGGACTGGACAGGGATCCTCCACAAGTTCCCCATTAGTCTTGCAGGCCAGCAATTTGATAAGGAGCCTGGACCTCCGCTGCAAGTTGCCCCTGTGTTAGAAGGGCCGGTGTCTGGGTGTCTGGCTGTCCCGAGTGGTCCTTGCTTCGCAGCCTCCGCCTCCCGCCGCCCACCGAGCAGGGCTGGTGCGGACGTGCGTCCGGGGAGCCTGGGAGGAGGCAGGGCAGGGCAGGCAGGGCCAGGGGGCGTGCAGGCTCTCCCCCTCCGCGCCCGCTGCCTCCGCCCTCACCTGGCCTGCGCTTTGCGCGCGTGTGTTAGACAGAAGTAGACAGACGTACTTCAAATTGACGGGGGTGGGACGGGGGCCACCTAACAGTTGCGGTCATCAACTAGGGGTGTCGCGCGCGGTCGTCGAGCTCCCTCCGTCGGGCCGGGGCTGGGAGGAAGCTGCGGCGCAGGGGAAATGCGGGTCTGATGGGGGAGGTCGGTCAGATTGTGACGAGAATGGAGACCGTCGGGGCACTGTTTGAAGGGAGGTTTTAATATTAATAGTTTCGGTGTAGAGACAGAAGGGAGATTGCGTCTACGGCTCCTCGGGGCAGACTCTGGGTGACAGCGATGATGGATGATCCAGCAGAGCCCAACAGCTCCTCCCCTCCAGCCCCAACAGTGTCAGAGCTACTTTAGTTGAAGATTTAGAAATAAAATAAACAAACAGCATCATCACCCCCCCCACCGTTACTCTTTCATACACCTCCACCCCCGCCCCCGCTTTCCGACATCGATTTATGGATCATTATGAATCAATTACTGCTCTCAATACTTTCCCATTGGCTTAAATAAAACAGTCAAAAGATGAAAACGTGGGGTTCGGTGGGGATTTTTTTTTTCCCTTGACAGGAACAATCGCAAAATCCATTATCTCATAATCAGAGGCACTGGGTTAGGAGGTGAAGAGAAAGGAAAGGGTCGCCCGGTAAATAACTTGGGGAGAGGGGAAATGTGTGTGTGTGTTGGGGGGGGTCGCCCAGCTGCTGCCTTTGTTCAGATGGATTTGCTGTGTTTGTTGTTTGTTTGGGGTTTTTTTGAACGGGGGGACCCGCTTGAGAATGAGATGCCTACAGGTTTTGTAACCTAATTATTTAACTCCTTGGGAGAAACCTCTTTGAATGTGCGTCTCGGCAAACATCAGATGTTGTTGGTAGTGAGGTCACACATGGGAGAAGGTGTGGAGGAATGGGTCCGTCTGGAGGGCGGATTTTCACTTTGTTGTGCGAGGGTTTGCTGCTGGGACGGGGGATTCTCCCTCCCGTACGCCCTCCTCTCTCCCCGCGGTTGGCTGTTTTTGTCGTTGGAACTGGTTGGGAGCTGGGACTGGCCACCCCCAGTCGCCCCCACCCCCACCTCGGCCGCCCGAGGCTTTTCTTCCCTCTGCTGCCCCTTCCGCGGCGGTGTCGAGGTTCTCTAGGTGTTTCTATGACTACATTGTGTGTGTGGGAGGGTCAGATGTGGGGGTTGCCCGCGAGAGGGCCGTTCCTGGGCGATCATTTATCAATGTCACCCACATAATGATTCTCTCTGCAGCCTCCTATTGATGAGGATAATTACATTAGCTCAGAGTGACTGATCAATGAAAAACCACCACACAAAAACTTCTTTACTCCTCTATAATACCAAAAACCGATACAGAAATAACATAGAAAGCCTGATTTTCTTTCCCTTCCCTGTCCACCAATGGATTCTGCCCCCCTCCCCCCAAAAAGGATCGGGGAGTAAAGTGAGAAAATAGACCCAGGTTTGTTTCGTTTAAAGGAGGATGCAATTTTGCCTGTGAATGCATTTTCTCTAAATGTGTTGGCTTCATTCCTCCTTTGGTAAAGAATATCAACGGATTTGCTAATGTGAGTTGCTTTTAGACTGGTCTGTGGTTTTCCGTTCTTTTTATTTCTTTCCTCCCCTTTGGGCGGTTTTTTTATTTTTTTTTTCCTGCTCCAAA
Organism: Diceros bicornis minor; assembly: GCF_020826845.1. Taxonomy (NCBI): domain Eukaryota; kingdom Metazoa; phylum Chordata; class Mammalia; order Perissodactyla; family Rhinocerotidae; genus Diceros; species Diceros bicornis. Next base: position 35,203,219 of record NC_080744.1, on the reverse strand, counting down.
AAAAAAAAAAGGAATTCTTTTATAAATAACTGGAAAAGGAAATTACTCTAGGTCCTCTTTTTTTTTTTAAGCGTTTGCCTAAGTCGGGTTATCTTTTGTCTTTATCACTTCATAAAGTAGCGCAATTAAAGATGTGATGTTGCGTGGGTATAAAGGGTGGATCCATAATACTGCGACATAATACACTATATTCTCGCCTGAAAGTTTGCAGCTAAATTACGATTTCGCTTTTTCTAGACTTAAAAATCAATATTTTCTCAATTAAAGAGAATTTTAATGCTTTACTTGTGAGGTGTTAAAGGCGGTGTAAATTTTATTGTAATGCTTCTTGGCTTCGGAGTAGATACAGGAGGAGACCGGTTGATCCTCGTGGTCTCTTTCCTCTCAAACAACCTAGCCCAGGAACATCCAGTGTGTCAGATCAAATCCCAGCAACAAAGGTAAGGAGGATTGCGAGAGGGACGGGGCAAAGGGTGGGGAACCCGCCAGGGGAGCCCTCCAGCCCAGAGGCCATTGTCTTGTATATTTTCACCTCTCTGTGTCCCGCCTCCTGAAAGTGACAGAAGTGTCCATTTTACTCTGATCTTTCTCGAAGAGGAGCAGTTCGACTCCCATCTGCTCTGTGATGGTCAGAAAAGAAGCTACATTTGGGGAGCACTCTAAACTCTTCCCAATGTACCCCCTTTTCTCTTTCCTCTCCTTATTTCCCCAAAATTTAACTCGGAACTGGTTCTTTTACAAATTGTGCCATATTTTATATGTGTTCTGGTCTCTATGTCAGAACTCATTCCCCGCCCTCAAGAGCCCTCACTGTTTACAGATGTTTTCTCCTTCCACACGTCCCACCTAGTAAAAGTTCCCGCAGAGAATTAACTGCGGTGTGTTAATAGCCCAAGTCTGCTACTGCTCTCCTCTGCAAAGCTGAAATCTGGTAAGGTGGAGAGTGGCATTGAACTAACGTTGGAGAGCTGCTCCAGGCCCGCAGAAGCCCAAAGTCTTGAGAATTCCAGGCCCACGGACTTGGTGGGAAGCAAGGTAGTCAAACTTCCAGAATGTAAGGCAGAGAGGAAGGTAAGAAAATGAGCCTAGAATGGAACTTAGTAAGAGAAGAATAGGGTGAGGCAGAAAAATGAGCCTTTGGGACCTCTTTGTAATTGAAAAAGAAATAATAATGAAAGGAAATTGAATATCTAAGGCTTGCTATTAAATTTTTTTTCAGCTCCACGTCTGTTTAAAAACAAGTCCTCAGAGATGCCGGGAAGGGCCTGAGTTTCCAAATGGAACTACTCACAAAGTTCCTTTGCAGTTCTGTCTTCAGTTAATTTGCTGGGAATGAGAAGACCAGGGAGAGGGCTCTGTGTGTGGTGTACCAAGGGCTTACGTAACAGGATGATGGGAAGGGGCACCTAGATATAATGAGGCTGCTGTTTTAAGCTGAATAGAGAAGGGGGGAATAGAGAAAAAGCCACACAACACCCCAATGCACTTTAAAATAATTCTCACCTACCTGCCTTTCTTCTTCACTTTAACTGGACACCCTCTCAGATAATATAAGTGGGGGAAATTTCTAGTTCCTCATCTTTTGTCTGTAGACCCACCAGATTGATCCCCTTTCCCTTAGATTCCTGACATGTAAGCCTAGACCGTGGTCTTTTTATCAAGTGAGTGGGGCTTTGTTAATGTATTAGTACTTTTCTGCTTTCAGTCGAAGTTTCTCGCTTTGGAGGAAGGAGGGGTTCAAGAAAGGAGGGGGAGGGGAGCAAAACACAAAGACTTTATCTAGTTCTCACCGAGCAGGTTTCAAAATAGGAACTTAATGGGGGGAGAAAAAAAGAAAGAATGAAAAAAAATAAAGAGGGGGTGAGAATTGTTTATCACGACAGGTTTACTTGTCTGGAAGAGAGGTGATTCTTTGACTGTTTTTCCCTTTGAGGATTCTGTTTTCTTCGTATTGAAACATTTTCAAATTTTAATCCTTTAGCAGACAAAACCTCAATATAAATATGACATGGGCCATTGGCAAAAAAACGAACTTAAACTCAGTGCTAAGAGAGGAGGGGGTGTGGGGAGGAGAGAGAGCCCTTCTGATTAATAACTAGCAGGGTAATGTTGAGGGCTTTTTCTGCCCGATTGCCTTTTTGAATTAGAGCCGATTTCTTCACACTTCAATAGTGCCTGTCTCCTTTAAAATGACTGGCAGATTTGTTTCTCTTTTTTCTCTCCCTGAGACTTAATGATGTAAATTTTCTAATTAGTTAAATCATATTGCTTAAAGGCCTAATATTTACCATGTAAGAAATGATCATCCTGATTTGGACCTCTTGAAATATTCCGAGAAATAACATTTGGCTTTTAGGTTGGGAGAGGAGAGAGGAGGAAGCTCTATTACGGGAAGCAGTTTAGAGGAGAGAAGCCAGGGACCCCGGCAACATGTTAAATTAATAGTTGAAGTTGAGCTGGGCTCACACCCCAAGTCCGCTTTTATTTTTCAATCAGCGAAGATTTAATTGGCAGCCCTCAGGCCGGGCGATCTGATATTTTCTCATTAGTTTCCCATCACTAATCTTGAGTTGTTAGATTGGCTTTAAAGGTTGTCAACATTTGACCAATTTTATTTAAGGAGAAAAAAAAATCACGCATTATGGCTCCGGGATGTGAGATCTGCAAATAAATCCTGCTTGGATCAGCGGAACTAACAGGCGAAAAAAATGTTGACTATTCATCGTCGTATTTAATAAGTTGCATTAAAGTATATTTCAAGGCTAGGGAGAGGGATTATACAAGTGCTGCGTAGATGCAGATAAAAAGAGGTTGATGGGGAGGGGCGTGCACTATAAGTGGAGTGGGTGGGTAAAGTGAGACGTAGGTACATTTCGAACAGAGGGTAAATAACCCAAGTGGAATAGCTGTTGAGGGTTTAGGAGCTACAATCCCTCCTCCCCTTCCTTTTGCAGCTGCGTGAAACTGCAAAGCCTGTCTTGCAGCTCTGAGCCGCTCGGCCGTCTCGTCCAGAGATAACATCAGAGCGCCCCCTGCTGGCCTGCGGAGTAGAACGCTGCGGGTCAGCCCCCTGCGAAGCAAATCCTGTTTTTCTGCGCCCCCCGCCCCCCTTCACTAACTGCTTCCAACACCCCCACCTCTGTTCTGCAGCAAAACCCCGCGGCAGGGGAATAGCTTGTCAAGACTGAACATTTAAATGAATAAATGATAATAATAATAATAAAATACGAAGGAACCCCCACCTTCGCTTGGCCTTCGGGGAATAAACTATCAAATGACTAGGAAAGGGACACATGTTCTTTTTCTAAATCTCTTTATTCTCTGGGTTTTTGCTGTGGTTTGTTTCTGCCGAACCGCAGATTCTGAGTCCAAGGAAATGTTTTTAATAGATGCTGTAGAAGTTTTTTAAAAATGGATATCTGATGAGGAAAGAGGCCAATACAAAACAATATCTTGCAGCCTCACAAAATTAAACTCCCGGGGAACTCGCACTGTTTCAAAGTCCCAAGGAATTGCTTTCGGAATTCAGACAGTTGCCTGTTTTGAATGACCCTTTCCTCCCCCACAAATACTGGCCCCTGTCCGATTTTTTTCCCCCCAAAATAGAGAATGTATTTAAAAGTTGTCACCGTACCTACCTACCTACACACACACACAGACAGACACGCACACACTAGTCTTTTCTCCTCGTGTGCCTGTTCTTTCTTTCCTCGTGCGTCTCAGTTTTGCTGGAAACGGAAAGGGTGGCTGAAGTGCACCAAAATAAACCGCCAATGTCTTTGACACTTGATCTTATTCTGTTGCTTTACGTCAAATACAAGGTGAGGGACTGGTACGATGTGAGAGTGTTTGGGTTATTTTTCAACTGTTTCCGTGCAAAGAGGCGTTTGCTCGGCTTCCCGATGAATCTGCATGGGATTTATGAGCGGTCTAGGGCGAGGGCGCACAGGTAACGAGAGCCGGGGCAATCTCGGGCTGGCAGACGCACCGACACCACCGCCAGCCTCGACTCCTGGGAAAGGCGCTGGCAAAGCAGCCCTGACTCGGAAAAGTCTTCTGCCCACTGCTAGACCCCACATAAAGAGTGTAAATCTGCCATGCGGAACGACTTTAGTTTGTGAGGAGTCTGGGGGTTTGCTTTTTAACCTCCAGGATTGCGGGATTTTGTGAAAACAGCTCTCAGACGTGAGGCGCGGGGGAAGGAAGACCGGGCAGGGAGCACGGCGGGGGAAGGGTACATCTCTTGTTCATGTCTTGCCAGAGCACCAGGACCTGCTGGTTTAAAAATCCGTTCTCTTCCCTCGCTTCTCCCCAGAAGCCCCCGTGTCATGCCTTCTCCAACTCCCCTTTTTGGGGCCGCTCCGGGACCTGGACGGGGACCCAGGGACTTCAGGGAAGGAGAGCTCCTAGGGCAAGGCAGAGGCAGCCCGAGTCTTTGAGCCAGTGGAGTGATGCCTCAGTCGGGTTGTGTTTGAAGAATTGCTGGGGCTATTGTGACAGCTAAGGTAAAGTTAAATATTTATACTCCTAGTTGTTCTCATTATTTTTTTTTTGTCTGTTTTGAAGAAGTTTAGTGCGTTCAAATTTACTTTAAACATAAATCCTGGTCTAGGGGAAGCAGAATCTGCTGCCTGTCACTAGAGTTGACTTTTTGAAAGGACTTCATTAAGCTCACAAGTGGAATGGAAGTTATCTGCAAACAATATTGGTTCATTTAAATGTATACGTATATATGTGAATATAACACATATTTTATATATCTACCTATAAAAAAGAAAAGGAAGCAAGTGTCCCCCCTTGCAGTTGAATCCAAATAAAAATATTTCCAATAAGAGACTCTCATAGATGAAGAAAACATGAAAATCTCATTGTATTTGTCTCAGTTGGACTTAATGAAATTTGGAGACGTTGACAGTCTGGTCAATGTTCTAAGTAAATTAATGCAAGGGTCTTTAGGAAGTGACCAAAAACACCTCTTGCCATTAATCTTATAGCACTTGAAGATTATGATTAAAAGAATGGGATCACAAAGCATTATCATCTCAAATAGCTGTTAACTGTCTCCACCTCTTTATTATGGCAACAAAATAAACTCACCACCAGGAATGGTGTTTCTTCCTTTTTTATCTTTGTTTTTGTTTTGCTTTAAGGACAAAGAAAGGAAAACAGAAGCAAAGAAAACCATCTCAAAAGTCTTGGATTTGCTGCTGTTAAAAGGCTGCTGTTCATTTCTGATTTCCTCATCTTTTGCTACAAAGGAAAAAGTAACCAAATGATGTGTCTACATTTGATGAGAAGAAAACACTAACAACAGTGAAGGTGCATTTGTTTTATTTTCTTTTTCTCCGGGAAAAAACATTTTTAATATCCATCAATTTAGCGAGTTGAAAGCTGTGGAGATGTAAAAGATGTTTGCTTGTCCAGATCTATTCGCCGACTTTCATCACTTGAATTTTGTAGGCTTTTCTGTCAAATAGAAATTATGAAAAAGAGAATTAGATACTTGCCAAGGAACAACAATATTATACACTTTCAAGTAAATTCCACCTAATCCTGTATTTGAGTTCTGAGGGTGTGTGTGTGTGTGTGTGTGTGTGTGTGTACTATTTTCCCCTAATAAACCTCAAAGCCCTCATTAGACATAGAGAAAGAGGGGTGAGAACTGTATTACTGGGCATTCTGACAAAAATGGAAGCAGCGCCTCTCGGCTCCTAGAGCCCTAGGAAAGGACACCCCCAAAATATTCAAAAGCCGTTGTGTTTTCCTTTAGATCCCCGAGTTGCAGCAGACCTTTCAGAGAAATACACAGTAATTAACATTTAAAAAAGCAAAATGCTGAAACGAAGGGCAGTGGCTAACAACAACAAAAAAACCCCAAACCATGCTAAAAATTATTCTCCAAGCCCTGCAAATTTCCAGATGCCACAGAAAATCAATGCAAACGCGCCCCCCTCCTAACTGAGCAGATAGCTCTCCTGCCGGGTGATGTTTCCAGTTGAAAGTGGAGTTGGAGATCCCACCTCCGCTGGAGCAATGGGAGATGTTACCCTGAGGCTACCAGGAGGGGAGGTAGGGTGTCGCACCCCCCCTCTCCACCTAGCCTGCGCTTTCCACCTGTTCCCTCCTCCCCTCGCTGGGGCGCAGGAGAGGCGAGAAGCCGGGCGGATTCCTCCCCGAGTCCCCAAGGGGGATCGCGAGCTGAGGCTCCTACCAAACCTAGGAGGAAACCCAAAGAGGCCCCCAGAGGCCGAAGATCTGGCCAGAGGGACGCAGGTTCCCGGGTCCCGGACACGCGCAACTGCCTACTCAGTCCTGGGGCCAGGCTCCCGTTCCCGGTGGCCAAAGGCTCATAGACCCCGTTGGTCCCGGAGCGAGTGTGAAATGCAGTGGAGAGGGACGGTCTGCCCCCGCACTAGGGTGTGTGTGTCTGTGTATGTGAAACACGTGCCCTGGGAGCGGGCCTCTGGCAGCAGACGTCAGCTGGGGAAGTTCACCCCCGCGGCTTCCCGGGCCCTGAACCCACACCTTCCGCTGTCCCCCACCCTCTGCCTCAGCGACCCCCACCATCCCCAAATCCTGGGCCACGCCTGCACAGGTGTGATGCCTTTAACTGGAAAGGACCTGAGAAAAGATTCACCGGAGGAAAGACGGTGGGGGGAGGATGGAAAGACTGGGAAGAAAGATAGAAAGATGGTACTTTCAGAGCGCAGGCATCCCCATCTTCGAGTAACCGTCATCACACTCAATCTTTTCACCCTGACCTACAGTATCCAAAAAGCAGAGATTGATTCGAGGGAAAACCGAGTCTACGAGAACGTCGGGGTTTGACACCGGCTCTTGAGACCTGCGCAGGCTTTGCTTAGATTCAAAAGTATGATTTTAATTTTCTTAATGAAGGCGCGCTCTAGAGCTCAGCTGGTAATGGCTGTGCTGAGTTTAATAGACTTCTGTCCAACAGAAAAAGACGGATAACTATCGGTTATAAGTAATCTGCTCTAATGCAATTATTTTCCCAGGTTCGAATGTCTTTGTGCGGAGAGGGCAGGAGTGAATTAGGCCCCCGGGGACCGCGGACGCAGGCAGGGAGACGGCCTGAAATACGAGCCCAACCTGTTTTGTGAGATGCGCTTGGGGGTCGGGGTCGAAGGCTTCGAAGCTCTTGGTCTGCACGTGTGAAAATCTCTCTGTCTCTCTCCTTCTATCCTCCTGCCTCTCCCTCCCTCTCCTCTCTCCTTTGCTCCCTCCCTCCTCCTCTCTCCATTTCTCCTTCTTTTCTCTCTAGCTCCCTCTTCCCCTTTCTCCTCATCTCTCCCAGAGTTAATCTGAATTTCCTTTCTCCCCTCCTCTATTCTGGGTGTCTGTTGTGTATTTCAGGCAGATCCATTAAGTCCAAAGCATTTCTCCAAAACACACTCACACAGAAGTAGGCTCTTGGGCTGTGTCAACCCATTTACCTTTTGAAATCCAATAGAATTGAAATGTTTAAGATATTGATGAAACCTTGTGCATGGACCTAGGCGATATATTGGGAGGATTATTTCTATCCAAACACAGAGCCAATCTAGGTCACTGTCCAAAAGTAGACCCATCTTAGCCCTAAGACAAATTGTCATTCATGGCAGTTTTTTGTTTGGAATTATCCAAACTCCTCTTAGCTCTCCACTTCACTTTGCCTAGTAAACACAATCTCAGGCAAACGTGACTTTAAAAAATAAAAATAATCAACTCCATTCATAATTTTCATTCTTATAGAAATCAAGCCAAATCGGTGGAAGGGAAGCCTTGCGTTCTGGCCTTGATGAAGGGTTGGAAGGCAGGCAGGCCCGCAGGCCAGAGGGGTGAGCACTGGGCAGCAGAGCCAGCACCCTGGAGCCCGGCTCTCCTGTCTGGTGTCCACATCTACGAACCCACTTTCCCCGCCAGCCTCTCTCTCCGGGTCCTGGGGAACAAAGACAGTTCTTGGGACTGAGCACAAAAAGAGTTAAATGAACCTCGAGCTATAGGTGTCTGTTCCAGACCTGCCAGGTGAGGAGAGGGTAGCTGGGTCTGGTGCATCTTTGACTGGAGTTTCACAGACCGATTTGGTCTACAGTTCCTGAGCCTTGTGCATTCTGTCTGTCTCTCTCTGTCTCTCTTTCTGTCTCTCTGTCTCTCTCTGTTTCTCCTCTCTCCCTTCCTCCCCACCTCCTCCTCCTCTCTGTTACACACCTGAGCTGCGACCTGGACAGCCGTGCACAAAAACATCTGCAAAGCTCTGTAATTACTGTCTCCTCCTCTCTGACCCAATCCTACCCTATGCCCCCTTGCCTCTGCAGCCATGCCTCAAAAAAGAGAAGGAAGAACAGCAAAACAAAAACCCATTTGCAAAACTCCTCAGGTCCGCTTGGCTGAGGAAGAGCACAGCTGGTGCCCGGGCACGAGAACTTAGGGTGCGGTGGGGAGCGAGGCCCCTTGCTGCTCCGGTCGGTGAGGAGGACACCCACCTACAGGCAGGGGTTGGGGCGAGGGATGCGCTTTTCACCTTTCTCTTCCCCCTTGCTCTTCCTGGCTGCTGGGAAAGGAATTAGGAAGAGACCCAGTCCTCATGTCTGAACCACTCCCAGGACTTGGAGAAGCAGAGCAGGGCGGGCACCTCCCAGCTGCCCGGTGTGACTGCCTGGGGTCGACGGGTGAGAAAGTCTGCGACCAGAAGAGCCGCGAGCCATCTTAAGCCCTCCACCTCCAGCGCCCTTTAAAGAGAGACAAGGTCGCTGGGCAGGGCTCAGGCCCAGCTGCCCCAGCACCAGCCCACTCCAGCAGCCTCTGCGGGGAGCGGGTTGTCAGGGTCACTAGGTGACTTCAGGTGGCACCAGGGATGGAAGGCCTGCCTCTGGCTCTAGGTGCAAAATTGGAACCAGAGAAGGAGTGACTGTCAGCACCTTTCTCTCTCTCGCCCCCGACGCCGCCCCCTCATGGATGAACTCCCTCTGTCTTCCCTAGATCTCTTGGTTATCCCTTCAATGGCTCCCCTGCAGGAAAACTGCTGTGTGGTGTATTTTGGTGACCTAGGAGAGCCACAGCAAAGACCCAGGAAGCCTCCACAAGCCTTAGGTGGGTCTAATTCTGCTTTTGAAAAGTCGGTGGGAGAGGAGAGGGAAGAGATTCTATTACATCACAGTCAGTTTTCCAAGATGCCCCTCAGCCAAGCAAGGTTGAGAAGGGCTTAGCAGAGAGTAAGAAAAGCTAATTACTCCTCATCCCCTTCAGGAAGAAACCTGGACAGAGTAAGAATCTTAACTCTCAAATTAGCTGAGAACTCCTGGCAAAGGCACCCGGGCCACTGGTCCCGAGTCTGTGGGCCCTCTCAGTCCATCTGCCCCCTGAAGCAACTGGCTAGATTAGGTCTGGGAAACAGAAGGAGGCCCAGTCAGAGTCAGGTCTGCTTCTCCCTCATTTCCTCCCTATTTTAAATGTCAACAAAATAAAACATTTTTTTTTTGCAGTAAATCAAATGTGTAATTATATTTACATAGACCTAAGGTGTAAAAATTAAAGTATAAACTGTACTTAGACATTTTTAAAGGCCTGCCCTGAACATGATGTGCTTTTATAGAACAAGACACTTAAATATAAACTTTAAGGATAAAGAACTCTAAGAGTGTCTGATGTCCCCTTCACCACCTTCACATAAATAAGGGGAGGGGGACTCAAGAATATCTCAGGCGACAAGAGCTCCTGAAATAAACTAACCAATACACAGAAATAACACAGTGTTGCATCTTTAAAGTAAGTTACTTTGAAAGAACGTTAGAAGCAAATACCTGGCTGCGAAGTTAGGCTTTTTCTGCTTACTTATTTATCCAGGTCTCTTCATTTTAATAAAGAATCTGCTCAGAAGGGGGATATTGCCCACCCCAACCAACAAGGGCAGTTGTATATACTTGGAGCTTATCCGTTGGCCTTAGGACTTTGGAATGTTCGAGTGAAGTGTAAATAGAATAAGGTCACAGGTGATTGACAAGTTCAAGTTACTTAGCTCAATTATCAAAATTTCATTTCTAAATTATGTTCAATTTGATTTTCGTGCTTTGCTATAAATGACCTTAGAAAATCCAATGGGAGCAGACCATTTACACCGTGTCCTATGGACCATGATTTATTTGTAAAGTCGTTTTGAGATGTCTGCCTCCTTTCATGTTTCTGTGGAGACCAAGTCCTTACTATTAGGTTTAGAAACACAGCAGTCATGCCAATTCAAAGGCAGTCACTTTAAAGACACAATAATCAGTAAAGTTTGACAGCTTTCTAAAATCTCTCTAAATTTCTGAACTGCACGCAGAACCTGCAGACTGTTTAGAATCTAATTCTCTGCATACTGGCATGCTGTATTCAATGTCCATCTAACCAAACAATAGATAAGAGAGCAATTTGTAAATATATACCCTACAACTCACTTTCAACATAATATCTCAGAGTTCTCCTATACATTATTTAATAGATAACCAAGCTCTTCAGATCAAGCCTCATGCCGCCACATGTGGAAATGCTTCCTTTGCCCCCCCACCACCCCCAGTCACCAGAAAGAGAGAGCTGCAGCCTCTCCCTCCACCATTATATGATAGTATCAGCTTTTAATCAGTGAGAGGCACTCCTATTTAAATTTACAGGATGACTCTTTATTTCATTTATCTTTTCTTTTGGAGGAAAGTGAAACAAGAGTACCACCCTTATTAATTATAAGATCGATGGGGTGAAAAAAGCCAAATGAATTTGGCTTGCAAATGATTAGTAGAGGTATGAATATTTATGACTGTGCCAGGAACTGCAGTCGTGAACGCTGGGTATCAAGCCTGGGAGACAGTCACACCAATGCATTCAGTGAGGGTTCAGTCTCCCCAAATCTGACATGACAGAAATGGAAACTCCTAAATTAGACTCGGGGTGGGCTCTCATCAAATCAATTCCTTTTTTTTTTTTTTGGCTAATCTTGCTAAACATGAATTTACTACTAGTGGCCTCTATCATAAACTTCAAAGATCTTTTAAGGTGAAAGCAGATATCTGTAAGTTTTGTGAAAAAAAAAATCTACATCTGTGCTTTTTCCACTTGATATGGATTTATGTTTTACATCAAGTTTATCTGTAAAATATTTGGGGCATACATTTAAAAAATTTAAAGCTATTTTTATTCAGTATAAAAACATTGGAAACCTAAAATATCCTGGGTATAAAGATGATTTAAATAGACACAATCTAAGTGAGATACAGACAGACAAGAGAAGGGAAAAGAAAACCGCGATGGAAGAGAGAGGAGAGGACAAGTTTTCTATGTCTTTCCTTGTTTTTCTTTTTCTGCACCAGAAAAGTGGAGAAAGAAAGGTCAAGGTAGAAAGGGAAAGAGTGAAAACAAGGATGTAATAAGTCAGTAAAAGGCAAACTATATCTTCTTGGTTACACATTTAAGAGTTTTGTAGTGCTTTGGCAAAGGGGCTGAGGACTTGAGTCAATGAGTCCAACTACCGTGGTATCTCAACACCAGTTTCTTTTCTGTAAAAGAATCGTTGAGTGAGGGCTGACCTGATCCTGTGAAAATAGTTCAGTCTGACATCAGAGCCAGCTTAGCACATACGTTTTGAAAAGGAAGACAAGTTGTTTTCAAAACAGAAATGCTAAGCATTCTAAAAAGCATAAGCAATTTAAAAAATGCTCCTTGAATTTTCTGAAAAACTCCCAACTACATATATATATATATATTTTTTCACAATTGTAAGTGGATATTTGTGCTAAATTGATGCTTTATGTATATCCTGTCTCAATTTGTCTGTTCTCTGTAAGGATATAATTTTTTTTAAAGAAGCGATACCACTGACAACAATTTACTTAAATTCACAGACCTTGAAATTGATGCCTCTCCTATCAATCACACTCAGTAGATACAGTAAAACACATTCAACATTTGTATATCAATAGTGGCACACATACAAATCTGTTTTGTTCAATTTAAATGCTCTTCAACATGTCATCTCATATTTTTCTGGAACATGTTATGGGTTAGTCATCCTGTTTCAGCTGATTGTTGAATCCTTAACCTAATGAAAATTCAAAATAGAATATTTACTTGTCATGGATTTGAGGGCTGAAAGGTGGGCTTTTGGGATAATTTGGTCAACTCCCCTTATCTTTCTGACAAAGAATTGAAGGTCTAAAGATGGCAATTCACCAGTCTACCTCATAAAACTAGTTAGCGCTAGCTTCCAGCAAGATCCCAAAGCACTTAATGTGAGGCCAATTTTTTAATGATATGGTGCTCTCCCATCTTCTGCCCTTTATATTAGAGCAGTATTTATCATACTACATGCAGACTTTTCTACTAATATTTTTTTCCCAGCACACTGACAATGAAATCCTTATTAAATAATAATAAGATATTGACTGATCTGTTTGCCAATATGAAGATTTGTCGTTGATCTGTGATGTCTGTATTGATTAGGCAAGAAGGAGATCTATCCTCTACCTGAGGATAAATGGATCTCAGTCCTGACATAAAAACAAACTCTGTATTCATAGAAATCCTAACCTGCTCTATTTGTTGGTTATACATCAGCTCAGTCAATCAAGCTAGAAACAGAGAGTGATACCTCAAAATCTCCCAAAATGTTCAATAGGGATATTTAAACCGATATGAGAGTTCCTGACTCCCACACTAGTAGCTGCTTTGAGGTAAACTTCCTGCCTGGCTCTTTTCTTCACCCCAAATTGAATCCTACACGTTCTCCATATTTTTTACATTAAGGGGAATCCTATTCATGCCTGAGATGATCTTATATTTATGATGGCCTCTTCTGTCAAATTGTTATTTCTGTAGCTTGCTGTCAAAAATGTCACTCAAAGTTTCCTTTCCACCTCTCTTTACCTTCTGTCATAGTAACTTAGAAGGTCTAATCCAAGTAGAATTTCCTTCACTTATGAAATACAGCTAGGAGAACTTTTTTTTCACTTCCTGTCCACCTCTCCCCTCCTTGCACCCCCGGCTTTATCTTTATTCTGTTTAAGGGTTGGTGTTCATTGTTTTTTCCTTGTGGTAAAATTGTTCCTCCAAGCAGTTTCTCTTAAGGTTCAAAAACCTAAACTTTTGTGAGAAAAGTTTATGTTTAAATACATTTGGCATCTTTTCTGAGTCTATGCTACTTAGGTTAATACTTAAGCAAGAAAGAAAACAACACTGAGACAAAAATGTCTTCCAATTACAGAAAGTTCTGGAGCATAAATAGCAGATACTTGATTTTTGAAAATATAAAAAATAAAAAAATATTGAACTTGTTAGCATTTAAAACTCCTTTCTTTATCAGCGTGGCCTCCTTCTGCTATGTTTCCATTTCATTATTTTTCATGAATATGATAAATGGTCATTAAATCTAACCATTTTTATTTAATGTTCATAAAAACTGGTAGGTTTTCAAACAGATGTGGCCTGATATGGTTCAGTGAATCTAGTGGACTTCTCATATAAATGGAATAATAACCATACGGAAGATGAATTTTATACCCTTATTTACTTCTTCTAGAACTCATCCTTATTATAATTACAAATAGTGTTTATTATGTATTATGCTATATATATACCTTTGTCTGGACACTGCACAAACCTTAACTTGATCACTGCCATCTAGAGTTTATAATCCAAGATAGCACTGACACCAACAAATACAGAGACACATGGACAAATAGAAGATATGGCACAGTTGTATACATTTTTTCCTATAAAAAAACTGCGACTAGCTCATGAATGAACCAATATTTATCTTCTTTCCATTTAAATATTTTTCTTTCGCACCCAAAGAAAGGGTTGGGAAAGAGAGAATAGTTCATTTCATTTATTTTCTATCAAGTAGGGAAAACTTTGAGGAATAACTCTGCCCTTTTTCTTAAGAGATCAGCAATGAGAAGAAGCTGGCACTCAGAGCTGCCTAAGTGGAGAGGATATACATGTTTAACTAATAAAGGCAGGAGAACCCAGTGGTTTAAAACATACCTTTACAGTCATCCTGCCTGGATCTCAATGCTGGCTCAGCCACTAATTAACTATGTGACCTTAGTCAATAACTATCATTTCTCAACTTCTCATAGGGTTTTGATGTGATGATCAAATGAGTTAATGCATGACAGAATTTATCCTAGTACTTGGTTCATGGTGAGGATTCAATAAATATCAGTTGCCATTACCATTTTTGTTGTTATTATTATTATTAATGGACTAGTCAACTCCCTACCCTCCCTTGCAGCTTAGATAGGACCACATATGAACAATCCATGAAATTTAGACATCTTTTACTTTGATTAATCATGTAGAAACTCAGTATTAGTGTAGATTACCAATTTGTTCTATATCTCTTAGGTCACTTCAGTTGTATTGTTTGTACCTGTATACTTATCTTGTAGTATTCCACCTTAAAAAAGAGCTCCATGGCATACCTTTTGCATGCAAATCATTGAGTAAATAGTTTCTTGGGTTGTTTGGTAATCAGATAATGGGAAGACTACTAACCTGGGAGCCAGAAAAACTAGATTCTAAATATTTTTCTATTACTGATTATTGTGTGATTGGGCCTCAGTTTCTCCCCCTGTAAAGTGGTAAAGTAGGTTGGACTAGAAAATATCCAAAGTCCATTCTGGCTCTAAAAGTCAAAGACTGCATGACTCACATGGGAAACTTTTTCTAGCAGAACTTTTTTTTTTCTTCCAAGTGTATATTGAGAAACTATTACGTGCCTGGCCCTGTTCTAGGCCCTTGGAGTCAAAGAGAAATAAGTAGAGTTCTGTCCTCAAGAAATTTACCGTCTAGTGGAGGGACAAGCATTACATTACAGTGTGATGAGTATTATGTTAGAGGTATGTATAGGAAATTATAAGACCAATTACAAGCAACATCTAACCAATCAGAAGCAAACACAAAACCAATGGGAAGATAAGAGAAAGCTTTGCGGAGGAGTTGACACCTGAATTGAGTCTTGAAGAAGAAATAAGAGTGACGGGAGAGGTGAAGAGAAAGGCAAGCCAGGGGGAAACAGTATGTGCAAAGAAACGAAAGAGAGAGAAAGAACAGGTCATATAGAGAACTAGCAGTTCAGATGGCTGTGGGGCGGAGGGTGTGGGTAAGTAGGTGGATATGAGGCTTCTCCTCACTCTTCCATGTCTCCATGGTCAATCTCATATCCTTTGGCTTCAACTAGTTACCCTCCATTTACTGGTGACTCCCCAATTTACATCTTCAGCCCAGACCTGCTCTTGAACTGTAGACCTACACATCCAACTCTCCTTGGACATTGCTGCATGTGTGGGGGCACCTCAAACTCATGATTTTTGCCCCCAAGGAAATATCTTCTCCTGTGTCCACTCTCTTGGTAAATGGTATCACCATTCACTCAATTGCTTGTGCTAGAAATTTAGGTTTCATTCTTGTCCTATTTTCTTTATCACTGATGTCCCCCAATCCAATCAATTTCCAGGGCCTAATAATTATACCCCCTAAATGCATCTTTAACCCATATACCTCTTTCTGTCTCCACTGCTACTATCCTAGTCCAAGCTTCCATTATTTGGACTTGATGGCTGGGGGCCCTGAAATCAAGTCTGATCCCATCATACTCCTATTTGAAATCCTTCGATGGAAACACACCGTTCTTAGGATAAAGTCCAAATTTCTTAACATGTTCTAAAACCTTGATTGGTTTCACTCTTGACACCCATCTCCAGCCCCATCTGGAATCCCCTCATTCTCTTTGATCCAGTCACAGAACCCTTCTTTATGTTGCTCAAATGGTCTAGCCTCCTGTCCACCTGAGAGCTCTTGCAGTTTCTGTTTCCTCAATCTGGAAAACTCTTCTCTCCTGCACCATCCCCCATCTCTAACTGGGCTAACTGCTATTCATTCTGCAGATCTCAGCTTAAACCCTATTTCCAGGAGGAAGTTTTTCTGGACCATTTTCCTTCTAGATTAGGCTAGATTCTCTATTCTCATAATAACATTTAAATTTTCTTTGTAGCATTATCACATTTACACTTATTTAATAATTAATCATGTAATTATTTGTGTAATGTCTGTTTCTCTTGCTGGACTATGCGTTCCCTAAGGACAAGGTCAGGTATGTTTGGTTCACTATGGTATATTCAATATCTAATAAATATTTTTTTGAAGGAAAAACAAGATGAAAGGGAGGGAACAGTTAAATGAGATAAGGCCTGAAAAGTGTCCATTGGATTTAGCAACTAAGAGGTCATGGGTGACCTTGGAGAAGGCAGTTTCAGTGGAGTTGTATGGGCAGATGGTAAATTAAAGTAGCCTGAGGAGCAAAAGGGAGCTGAGAAAGTGGAGGTGGTGGGTGTAAACTGATTTCAAGAATCTTACTCATGAGAAGAATAAAAACAATATGGCAATAGATAAAGGGGAAGATGGAGGATCAAGGGATGTTTTACTTTTAAAGATAAGAGACAAGTGAGTTTATTTATATGACTGAAGAGAAAGCAATAAAAAAGAAGAAATATAGACTAATTGAGAGATTAAAAACATGGGGGGAAAAAAGATATAATTTTTGGAGAAAGGTTGTAGTACCAGCTGGGATCCAGAGTATAAGATATGCTTCGTAAAAGTTAAAAGTCACCTCTTCATTGAGACAAGAAAAAAGAAAGTAAAGGCAGATGTACATATGGGTTAAATAGAGATGTGGGGCCCAGAAGATAATGTGGGTTCTGCTTGATAGCCTGGATTTTCCCCCAGTTGTAGGAGGCACTCAGAGAAAGGGGGTGGTGGAAAAGAACACAAAGAGAGGTAAAAGCTCAGAATCACTGTTGAGGGGAGTGGGAGAGGAGCTGATGAGAACCAGGTCGAAAGATTGCCGAACCTTGCCAAGGGAGATTTGTGGTGCCAACCACCCATATCATTGTGTAATTTTCTCCAGAAGTGCTCAGCAATTTCAGTGAAGGAGTGAGATGTGAGGATTCTTCAAAGTCTGAGAGTTTGCAGGGAAAGAACAGTTAGGAAATTGAGAATAGAGGTTGGGAAGTATTTGAATTACTGAACCACTGAGTCTAAATTAGATAAAGAAGGAAATGAAGACACAAGGTGGTGACAGACTAGGAGTAAAGTCAGTGATACAGGGGTTGGATGTTTTCTTGGGAAAAGGAATAAAGAGGATCTG
Organism: Diceros bicornis minor; assembly: GCF_020826845.1. NCBI lineage: Eukaryota > Metazoa > Chordata > Mammalia > Perissodactyla > Rhinocerotidae > Diceros > Diceros bicornis. The sequence continues at coordinate 35,186,046 of NC_080744.1, read as the reverse complement.
AGAGCTGGGAGAATGTAGAGAGATTGTTATGATGGAATTTCAGATGCAGAGGTGGAAGCTACCTGGGGGATAAGTCGATCCAGGCTGGCCATGGGGTGGATATCATCTGCTCTAAAAGCTATGACAGCACCTCACTTTCTTCTCTTCTTGCTTCCTGCTAAGAATCCTTTTATGCTCTTTGGGCCAGTTCACTAAAAAACGGCAAAGGAGAAAATGGCAAGAGGGTTTATTCATTCCTTCTTAGTCAGTCTAATTCCATTCACTTCAACAAATATTTAGTGTGTGAATATCAGGTAGCAAGGCATTGTCGTGTGGTGGAAGAGAGTCAGTGTTTTCACTGAGGTACATCATTCTGTTAACTTTGTGGAGAGTAGCTTCAGTAGTGGAGGGAGGGTCAAGACTAGAAACAGCAACATTCGTAGCTTCACCATTTAATAGCTCTATGACTCTGGAGTATTTATTTAATCTTTCTGTGTCTTAGTTCCTTCATCTGTATAGTGGAAACCATAATGGTACCTTCTTGTATGTTTGTTGGGAAATAATTTATTTATAATGATGCCTTACAGATTTCACGGCTGGAGCAGGAAAGGTACAAAATGAGCCTGGAACATCTTGCAGTGCCTAAAAAAGAAGAAGTCCTCACGAAAAAAAAATGATAGGGGCCTGTCAAAAGGGACATGGGAACCAGCTTGAAGGGGCTTCCACTGGTCAAATCTGGGGTAATTTGCACATCAAAATAAATAAGGAAGTATTGGATTATAATCTAGTGAATAAAATAAGAATCTGTGAGTCTATAATGATAAATAGTTAAATAGGGAGAGAAAGCTCTTTTCTACAGTAGTATGTCAACTAATAAATATAGAAGGAATAATGAATTTAAAAAAAACCGTTTTGCAACCATCATGGAAAAAATTGATTCAGGCAAGAATCATCAACGAATACTAAATTTAGTGGAGGAAAGTTGATTAGGAACAGGATATTTATATTATATAGAAGTATCTCACTATAAATTACTTAGTTATTACTAAAGGAAAAATATTAACTATACAGTGAAAAAAACCAGACAACACCTTAGCCAAGAGATCAAAACTAACATCACCACAAAAGGTGATTTGCCTCCCACATAATACCATGAAAAGGACGCAATCTCTCTTCTTGCTATACCAGCCCCAAATATGCAATCTGAATGTAGTCAGCTGACACGTTGCACAAACCCACACTGAGAGACATTCTATGACATAACTGGTCTGCATTATTCAAAAGAAAGACCAAGTAACTATTCCACATTAAAGGAGACAAAAGAAACAGGACAGCAGCAATTCATGATCATGGACTGCATTTTGTGCTAAAAAATTGCTATAAATGACATTATTGGGACAATAAGTGAAATTAGAATATGGACTTTAAATTAGATAAAAGAATTGTATCAATGTTAAATTTTCTCAATTTTATAACTGTGCTATAGTTATGTAAGAAAATACACACTGAAATGTAAATGGTAAAGTAGCATGATATCTACAACTAACTCTTCACTGTTTAAGGAAAAAATATGGAGAGGAAGAGAGAGAGAATGCTAAAGGAAATGTTGCAAAATTATATAAAAGCTGGTGAATCTGGGGAAAGGGTGTACAGAAGATGTGCATACTTCTTGTAACTTTTCCATAAGTTTGAAATTATTTAAAAATAAAAAGTTTAAAGTGGGACTTTATCAGATTAAAGAGCTTTTATAAGACAAATGAAACCAGAATCAAGATGAACAGACAACCAACCAGCTGGGAGAGAATATTTGCAAAACATACATCTGACAAGGAGTTGATCTCCATAATATATAAAGAACTCACACAACTGAACAAAAAAAACAAACAACCCGATCAAAAAATGGGCAGAGGAAATGAACAGACACTTCTCCAAGGAAGATATACAGATGGCCAATAGGCACATGAAAAGATGTTCAACATCACTAATCATCAGGGAAATGCAAATCAAAACAACACTAAGATACCACCTCACGCCCGTTAGAATGGCTATAATCACCAAGACAAAAAACAACAAATGTTGGAGAGGATGTGGAGAAACAGGAACCCTCATACACAGCTGGTGGGAATGCAAATTGGTGCAGCCTCTATGGAAAACGGTATGGAGATTCCTCAAAGAATTAAAAATAGAGATGCCCTATGATCCAGCCATCCCACTACTGGGAATCTATCCAACGAACCTGAAATCAACAATCCAAAGAGGCTTATGCACCCCTATGTTCATTGCAGCATTATTCACCATAGCCAAGAAGTGGAAGCAACCTAAGTGTCCCTCGACTGACGATTGGATTAAGAAAATGTGGTATATATATATACAATGGAATACTACTCAGCCATAAAAAAAGACAAAATCGTCCCATTGGCAACAACATGGATGGGCCTGGAGTGTATTATGTTAAGTGAAATAAGCCAGAAAGACAAACACTGTATGATCTCACTCATATGTGGAATATAAACCAACACACGGACAGAGAAAACTGGACTGTGGTTACCAGGGGCAGTGGGGGTGGGGGGTGGGCACAAGGGGTGAAGGGAGACATATATATGGTGATGGACAAACAAAAATGTACAACCCAAAATTTCACAATGTTAGAAACCATTAAAACATCAATAAAAAAGAAAAGACAAAAAAAAAATAAAAAGTTTAAAAAATGAATGTGAAAAAAAGCCTGATCCACTGAAAGCTCTCAATAAAAGTTAACTATCATTATCATCATCATCATCATCATCACCATCACCACCACCACCAGTAGGGATATTCTTGCAGTATTTCAAGTAAGAGGTGATGGAGGACCTCATCTCTGGCCTCAGGCATTGGAAATAAGAATGGAGCAGATAGGAAATAGTCAAGGTACCCACATCAGAAATTCTGCCGGTGATGTGGGGAGTGCTCCATGCTATGGAATGCCACTGGATATATGACACATCACTTCAGTGGTCACACATCACATTTTGCATGGCCAATTCTTACCATGCAGAATGAACTTTCTGTGGTATACTCCTCATGTGTGCCAAGCATTCCATCCAACTAAGTGCAGTTGGCTTCTGTGCCCTATGGTACCTCTGTAGGGGCAGTGATGGGGAGAAAAGGCTAGTTCATTTTCAGGTAGACAAAGATCTTCTACCATCCTTTCCTTCTCTTGGGGAGAAAAGGGAGGAGGATATAGAGAAGAAAGAGCAATGAGAATTGTTATGGGAGCAACCTAGAATGGGTGTCTTAGAAGACATCTCCTTTCTCTACTTCTGTAATCTTTTCCTGGCTGCCACAGCCACTTAGACACCAGTTGTTTGTGCTTAAGCCAGACTCTTTCCAGGCTAGAAGTAGGTGAGGTAGCTCGCCTCCTCTTTCAGATTTACTTTTAAAAGTCCTGCGGTTCAAGACTATCATAGCGACTCATTTGTGGCTGTGAAGCTGCAGCCAGCTCAGGCAGCACACATGCACGAGACTGGATGGAGCACTGGCAAATGGATTATGCCATCGCAACAAAGTATGATTAGTTAATTAAAGTTTGTTTGAGTGAATAAAGTGAGTTATATTGGAGATAATATTATTCCAAGCCTCCACTATTTCCTGTTTGCTGACAGAATAAAGCCCAAGATGACTTTCTCATCTTGAATTATCCCAACTTGTTAACCCTCCACACACTGACACTCAAATCCCACTGAACAACCCATCAGGCCACCAATATCTTGTTTCCCTCTCCTGTGGCTTTGCTCATTCTATCATCTAAATCAGGAATGCCTTGGTCCACCACTGGACCAAGTTCAAGAGTCTACTCAAATGCCACCTACTTATGAAAGCCCTCCGTGATACTGCCAAGCAGAATGGAAATATATTATTTTTCCCTTTGATCTATATAAAGTATTTCCCCATATACACACAAATATGTTGTCATAAAATTTAACATAAATATGACAACTTTTATTAAATCCCCTTTCAATCTTTTCTTTATCATTGAGTTATTTACCTTTTCTTTTCTTTTAGAAACTGTTGTCTTTCCAACTCCATCTTTAGGCACAGACAAATGGTCAACTGAGTGACATCATTAACAGAAGCATCTATTTTAGAAGCTCTACTTCTGGAAGTGGAATAAAAAAGGAGGTGTAACCCAGAGTTTAAGATACCCACTGATAATGAGGGTATTTGAGTGATGGTAATTGGCAAGGAGAAAGACTTAAAGATCTATCTAGAGACCAACCCTCACACTCCAGGCATGCTGCCAGATAAAGACTAAAAACAGCATGTAAGACAGCAAGAAAAATATGCTCCTCGGTTTCTTCAATGCCATAAAAGCCATTGGGAAGAGCTTAAAGGGTTATGCCATTCCTGAATGGTAACATTAGACTTCTTGTTCTATGACCTGTGTGAAAACTTTTGCCATTATGGAAAGGAGACAAGGAACATCATCTTCAACAAAGTGTAGCCCTGTGGTCTATCTACTCATGATCAAAAAAAGGTACAGTAAGTAAGGTTGCAGAATGACCCTCCATTTAAATTCGATGCTGCTCTTAGAACCAGATCAGTAACTCAACAACACCATTTCTTTCAGACGAAGATATGGAACCTTTTTGACCTTGAGGATGACAATTTCATTAGCGATGTGTGCTTGATTTTTGCACACCCACACGAGATTTGGTGGTACTCAACAAACTCACAGAGTGTAGCCACAGCTTCTTGATCCAGGAAATGTCTACCATTTTAATTATTAAAACCAGTTTGATGCTGGTGCCCTTGTGAGCAGAATCTTTAAGATGACATAAGCCAAGTCACACTCCATTATTTCACTGACATTTAACAGGTTCCTTGCAGCTATCAAGCTGTGTCTCCCCAAATCTAAGACAATGAGTAAATTACACCAGTTCAGTCTGTGAATAAGTCACCTAAAATGGTTGCATACTGAACCGACAAGTCATTTGACACATTGTACACTGAAACACTGAAGGAAATAGGAAGAAATGAGACTGTGTTGTCTCCTGGGTCACTTAAAATCTCAGAGTGTGTTTCCTTTTCTGTAAAATGGGTATATTAATATTTTGCCCAGATGGATTGTGATAAAGTACAGAAATAATGCATGTAAAGTATTTAACATGCAGCAGACACTTGATAAATGGTTAGTGTAATTTATTATTATTATTATGTATTAAAAGTTCAAGTTACTATGAAGAAATTAAGCAATTAAGTAGTGGTCTGCACAGATTTTTAAAAAATTCTATCTGGTACTGTTTTATTTAATCCACTTAAGTATAATGGCCAGGGTCTGTTTAAAGCTGAATTAATCCAAGTTGACAAGCAGCTTAAATAGCAAGCCAGCCGTTTATTTTAGTTTATTATTTATCTGCCTTCACTGTTAATAACCAAGCCATTTAGTTTCAGCAGTTTTACGGAATATTTTTTAGTAAAGACATGATCTAATTGGTATCTTGCTAATAGTAAAAACTGAGTCAGAGAAAATTAGCGATTGTTTGAGGAAGGACAAATCTATTGTTTCTAGTTCAACTTTTTATGAAATGGATTGCAATGAAATAAAGGCAGAATTCTCATATGGTGGAATTCCCATACGTTAAGAATACTGGCAGCACAAAGATTGTAAGCAAAAAGGCAATAAATACATCAAAAGAAACTTTAAAAATGATTTTTTTGCAAGCCCAGAAGATTGCCAAATAGCTTGGAGACTATATATGTACTAATGCATTTGTCTTTCTGAACTTCTGATCTTGATTAGTTTTTCAATGCCATTGGCACCTCTAAGGTTACAATTTGGTAGACACTCTGGATTGCAGTTACGCTGTCAAAGGGTCATTCTTCCTGGTAATAAGGTAGCTAGTGGTCCCTGAGAGACAGGAGAAAACAATCAGGTCTTGAAAGCTGAAACGCACTGAAGTCGTTAGTAGATTCTTAGCCGAAGCCCAGCTCCTCTTTCTCAGGGTGTTTGTCATCATTACAACGAAGAAGAAAATGGTGGGGTTTGCCCTATACCCATGAAGTGGGCACCCAAATAACAAATGCAACCACCAAAACTGCAGACTGGGGGCCGACCCCGTGGTGTAGTGGTTAACTGCGTGCGCTCCTCTGCTGGCGGTCCTGGTTCGGATCCTGGGCGTGCACCCATGCACCACTTGTCCAGCCATGCTGTGGTGCCGTCCCATATAAAGTGGAGGAAGATGGGCACAGATGTTAGCCCAGGGTCAGTCTTCCTCAGCAAAAAGAGGAGGATTGGCACGGATGTTAGCTCGGGGCTGATCTTCCTCGCACATACACACACACAAAAAACTGCAGACTGGAATATGTTTGGGGACTAATTTTGAGAGCGCCTTGTTTTTTCATTTAGCACACCGTTGAGTCACATGTTAAGGGAGGCGGGTCCCATTAAAAAGAAGTCTGCTGCTTATTTTGAAGCAAATTATTCTCAAATGACTATGCTTCAAAACATTTCTTAATATCAATTTGAAGTGAAGTCATTTGAGTTTGAAGCATATGCCTTTGCTAAATTGTGGCCAAAAAAAAAAAAAAAAGAGAAAAGAAAAAGACAACTTAATTTTTGCACTCGCTGCTTGCAAAAGTGTTGATTCAAGATGTAATGGAAAGTTGAAGTCCTGACAGGAAGGCTTATTTCCTGTGGCCTGGAGTGACCTACACTCATTGTCATTAGTGAGTTTTTGCTTCATAAAGGCCAAAGGTAAACTTGAATAATTGTTACAGTCAGTCCAAATGAAGATTGTGACTAGTTTGTGAATTATGTCTGTAATTTAAACCTAGATAAAAACCTCAATAACTTTATGGGAAATAATTCAGAAGTAGAGAATACATGTTAATGTGTATCACTCTATGTTAGATCCTATTAAATATCTGCAAAATATTATTTGAGGAGAACCTATCTCTATCCACGCCCAGTTCAACTTCATGGACTGTACATGCTCTACATTTTCATCTACATACGTTATCTTAACCAGACTTTGAGCTTTATGCAACAGTTTCCTCATTGATTTTTCCCATCTTGGAGGTAAAGTTTGAATTATTTTCTTAACGTTTTATTTTATTATTTTTCTAAATGGCTAATACATCGACATGGTAAGAAACTCAAACAATATGAAAGGATAGACCATGAAGATGAGAACTCCTTCTATTCCCAACCCCCAGGGACATTTTCTCTCCCTGACAGTTACTGTTAGCATTTTCAGTATACCGTTCTAAATGTATTCTCTGCATATTTGTGTATATTTCTATATTTCCATCACTCTTTTTCTTATTAACATAATAGCATATTTGGGTCATAACAGGAAACAGAGGGCACACTCAAATTTGGAAAATTGGAGGACAGTTTCTTTACAGAGAAATTATTGCCAAATATGTGGGTTATACTACAGGAGAACTGCTAGGAGACGCTCAGTAACCCAGGATGGTAGCTGTGGAGCCGTTACATCCCCGCAGCTCAAAGAAAGGAGGAAAGTGAGTGGTTACCTGAACTTGGAAGGAAGAAGTCATGTAGGGGAGCAGCAGTGATGCAGTTAGCCCAAGGCAGGGAGGGAATGATGCTCAGACTTCTGATCCCGTGGGTTCCCCGCTGCCCAAATCGAGCAAGCAGCCAGAGGACCTAGGAGCCGAGTGATGTAATCCCTAGAGGTTGGTCTCCAAGGGCAAAGAGCAGAGCAGAGAGTGGAGAGCGGATCAGAATGAGCAACTGGAGGAAACCTGCTGTTCACTTTCCTGCTCCTTGCCTTTTAAATATATGTTGGAGATCATTCCATGTATCAGTACATATAGATCTCTCCCATTCTTTTGAAGGAGTTAATCCTTGCATGGATGAAATGTAATTTATTTACTTGGTCTTCTATTGTAGACATTTAGATTGATTTCTTGTCTTTTGTTAACACAAACACAGCAACAAATATGCTTATACATATGTCTTTATGCACATGCATGCCATATCTGTTATATAAATTCCTAAAATGGAATTTCTTCCTCCTTAATTTAGAGGGTCAAAGTGGATTTTTGGTGCTTATTTCTTCAAACAGAAAAAAAAAAAAATGGAATTACTCTCACATTTGTCCATAAAGTTGTCAAAAACTTGTTGTGAGTCCTTATTGCCCCCAAATCTAAATTCTGCATTGCCTAAAAATCCAAATTCTTTTTAATTTGTAGAATTGTAGAGAATGGTATAGAAGTTAATTACATGTACTTAGGAACTGGTCAGCCTGTGTTGGAATCCTGGCTCTGATGCATGACCTGGGGCAAATTTTGTAACCTCTCTAAGCTTCAGTTTCCTTATCTGTAAAATGGCGTTGCTAATAATACTAGTAGCTACTTCCATGGGCTTTAGGGAGGCTGAAATGAATTGGTATATGTAGATTGCTTAGACCAATGAGTAGCACTATATGAAGGTTTTGCTCTGATAATTTTGCAATTAATATTCTTTAAAAACTGCCTCTTCTCACCACTATATTTTGTTGTTAATCTTCTATTTTTCCCTTACTCACATCTTACAAATATCTGCCTTTCAGATCTTCTTATTTCTCTCTGTGCATCTATTTGCTTTATTTTTTTCAAAATTGTTGCAAACTTACTTCTTCCAAGCAATCTTTTCAAACCGGCCCTAACCTACCATGATAACATAATATATATATTTAGAACTTTTTCATATGTTGCGTTTATTGACATACTATATTATACAATAATATATATTGATGCACAAAACATAAGAACCACTACTCTGGTTCGTGGTTTTGGATCTACTCTGGATCATGCCAATGGCCAACCCAGCTTGATAAGGAACGTCCCAAAGTCCTTAGTTTTTTTTTTTTTTTTTTAATTAATATATTTTGGCTTCATAGAATCTGCTGATTTATTTAAATTCTTCAAAATATTGTATTTTTAGCCTTTGCCATAATTTAGGGTAATGGTTCATATAAAATTACTATTTCCTCTTATTTTTCCCCAAACTAAATTTTCTAAACTTTAAGGGGTACCTTCTAACTCTAGTATTATAATTTTGATTAAAAAGTTCTTGTTTACGCCACAAGGCTGCATGATTTTGCAGACTTGTATAGACTACTCTCTCCAAACAATCATTTTCATATTTATCCTAATAGTGGGACAGAATAAAATTCAGATGGGTACAGAAAATATAGTGTCCTTACTTTTGCTCTCTTCATACTAACTTGAAGCCTACATTGGTTTATTTCTTAATCTGATCCAATAATTTTCAAGTATATTTAGATAGTCCTTAATCTCTAGGAAAAAAAATACTCAGTCTCAGAAATTTCAGTCTCCCACTCTTCTATCTCCTCTCCAAGAGAGCACCTCAGTTTTTAGGAAGAGACATTCTTGTATTTGCACAGGAGGGGAAGAGAAGGGACCCTTTGATTTCATTGGTCTTATGAGTGATGTCACTTCTCCATCTAGGCTACCACTCACACATACTGGCTTTTGTGGCTGAAGTCTGCAGGTGGTACAACACGTAGTTTGGGGTCTCTCTAATTTTTGGGGACCCAGTGGTGCTTTCTGGCCTACCTGGCCTTCCCTCAGCTCTTGCTGACCTTTCTCAGGCACTGCCATGCACTATATCCAGCTAGCCTCTGAGCCAGATGGTCAGCCTTTCTTACGGAGTCACACCATCCTTTCCAGGATGTGCCCTTGGAAGGCTCACTGTACTCATGCCACTCAGGAACTGAGGGAGCTCAGGAGTGCACACTAAACTGTCTGGTTGCCCAACCACACCATTCTGCCCTCTTAGTTATCCCATGTTGGCACAGGACCATCCTTCTCTTGGTTTTCCTCAAATTATTTGTGTGTACCTGAAGACATCTTTCCCCAAAGGGGTCACCTCCAAGTTGGGGGGTGGAGTCCAGAGAAAGTGAACACTGAGGTATCTTCCTTCCCCTTTTCCCCCTTTCTCTTCATCTTCTTCATTTTTCCCATAATGCCCTGAGCCTAAGGGAGTAGGTTGTCCCCTTTCGCTATGTATAATCTTCCTTCTACCCACAAGCCTAACAGGCAGAAGGAATACCCTCTACGAGAGACTGGGAGAACAACTTGAGCAGGTCCTGTAGACTTGGTTCTTGAAATGTTAGGGGAGAAGAAAGAATAATTTAGACATTCTTCTCTCAAGACAATGGCTAGTTTATAAACCAGTGTAAGACAATTATATTGATATTTTGATATTGATATTTTATTGATACAAAATTACATTTGAAATGTCATTTCCATTATTGTGTTCTTCATTTATGATTAGTCATTTTTTATATTTTCCAGTTCTTTATTGAAGTTCTCACTGAATTCATCCATTCTTCTCCCAAGATCGGTGAGCATCCTTATGACAATTAGTTTGTATTCTTTACCAGGTAGATTGTTTATCTCTGTTTCGTTTAGTTCTTTTTCTGAGGATTTGTCCTGTTCCCTTATTTGGAACATACTCCTTTATCTCCTCGTTTTGCCTCTTTGTCTGTGCTTATATCTATGTATTCGGTAGATCAGCTATGTCTCTTGATCTTGGAGAGGTGGCCTTATGGAAAACATGCCTCATGAGGCCTAGCAGTATGCTTCCCTCTCGTCACCAGTTCCAAAAGTTCCAGGATTGTCACCTATGTGGGCTATTTGTGTCATTCTGTTGTGGCAGGGTTGCTGTTGCTGCAGGTGGCCAAGGAGGCTAGGCTGTGTCCCTGGCCAGCTGGTTATAATGCTCAGCTGTGTGTGGCTGCTATGGTCCCTTCAGTCACTTTACTGGGCATGTGGAGCCCCACACAGTTGGCTGCAAGGTCTAATAGCACATTCCTGTTGCAGGTTTTCTGTTAAGTGAGTAGGCCCCCAGCGTGGCTGGTTGCTCGGCTCAGGGACTTATAAGTGCTGTAGGCCTCCAGCCTGCAAGGCTGTTGTCAGCTCTCTCGGGAGTGCAGCTGGGTGGGGCCAGCCCCAGGCGTGGGAGCACCCAACTGTTTCAGGTGTTGGAAGGTGGGGCGGATCCTCTATGTGGCTGTTTGAGAAGCACAAGTCTGCTGCAGCTGACCAGCCCCCACCCGGCCCACAGGCCCACACACCCTGTCAAAACGGTCCTGCCCTGTGCACACACTCTGACCCATTGAAGTGGACTCACTCGCCCCGCTGCAGAGGCCCCACACATTCTGCCAATGCAGGCCCGCCCCTTGTGCACACCCTGCCCCACAGAGGCAGACCCACTCATGCTGCTGCAGAGGTCCCACACACCCCACCTATGTGGGCCCACAATTTGCCTGAGGGCTTGCTGTTGGGTGGTGCCAGTCCCTAGCGCAGGCTGTCTGCCCTGGTTGAGTTGGATTAAATCGGTGCTCTAGTGGGTGAGACAGACCCCAAGGCTAACAAGCCAGGAGAAGAACTGTGTGTCTGTGTCAGCATGCCTGTACCAGGTCATTGAAATATCAGAATCTGAACTTTTTGGATCCTTTTGTAATAATCCTAATTCTCTTTCACTGCCACGTGACCTCCTCCCTTCCTCCATAACAGAGGTTTCCTTGGGCCAACCAGGGAGGAAGTCATGAACTTAGAAAGGCAAAAGAAAAAAGAAGACTACTTCAGAAAATTTCAGAATATTACCTTCAGTGTACCTATCTAATGAATTGATCTGTTAGGCAATACTCACATTTTTTCTAGCAAATTAGGTAGAGTCTACTCTTAGATCTTCACATATAATCAGTCAGTGACTCCCCTCTGGAGCTTTTTCAAGCTCCAATATATCTTTCTTACCAAGACACAACGACTATACCTCAAAAAAGTGTTCCTGGTGAAATTAACCCAAGAATAAAGAGCTAAATTAGTGAAAAACAACACAATGATAAAAAAGTGTTCCTGGTTCAGATGAATTATTGTATGTTATGGCTCAGAGAAGTGATAATATTAACTTTTTCCTGGCCATACTTTAATATCTCGTGTACCTCATTTGCTATGGTTCCCTATCCTTGATAACTAACACTGAACATATGAGAGCTCAAAGACGACTAAGGTACTTCACAATGGGAATTCCACTGAGTGCATAAGTTGGTGGTGGTTGGGTGTTGGGAAAAGAAGGAATGATAGAGGCTGGAATCAGTTTCCTCATTGACTCAGAACCTCTCATCTAATTATATTAGCTTGCTTAAGGAGCTCAAAAATGGTTGGTAACAATTGAGATGAAATCAGTCTTGCACAGAATTGTTATTTTGAGTTTCCAGATTGACTCATCAATTGAAACAATAATTCTGCTATAGAACCGAGGTAATAAGAATATCAGAAATATAAAGAAAAAAATAGTATCCTTTCACTTTAACAAGTGACCTGTTTTTATTTTTTGCTATTATTTTCCCATTCCTGTCTATATGTAGACATCATTTGTAATAGATAAAATCTTATTGAAAGTAACATTTTCAACATGATTTGGATTTCTCATAACATTTTTATGCTCCAATTAAAGACTTGACCTTGCAAGATTTTAAAAAAATTGTTTTTTTCCTGAGAAAGGATATAAGTAGATTAGTTTATATGATTATTGGACTTCCAGTTCCTAGCTACTAAGTTGATTAAATTATTTGTGCTATTATATGGATACATAATAATGCAGTTGTCTTTGATTTCATTCCATTATTACAAAAAGAGATAACTGAAGATACCTGCACTGTCTCAAGCCTTAGTCCTGAGGATTACTGGCCTAGGAGGCAGAGGGCAGATGAACCTGGAAAAAAGAGGCCACTGATCAGCTTGGAGTCTCAAAGCTGACCTCTTTAACAATTAAAGTCAGGAACTGTCCAGAGAGAGAAAAGAACTTTCTAAATGCCTTTTTCTCCCTATTTAACATATTACAACCCAGTTTGGAAGACTCCCTTTTATAGAGTTCATGCCACGGTGCACAGCCCTAGCCTGTGGCAGGGTAGAAGACAGATGTGACTTTTGGTATAAGGGACTAGGTGGGGAAAAAGGATGAGCAAGGGACTAAGAACATCACATACCAGGGTTATTGTTCTCCCCTCTCCTTACCCTTTGCCCTTCCCAATTCCAACCATAGGAAAAACTGAAATAAGAGGAATGCTGAAGTCAATATTCTGGGAGAATACTGGGTCAAGATGCTAAAATTCCACAACATTTATTCTGGCCTGTTTCTCTAGAAAGGTGATTTTTAGTTAGAAATGTTCTTTTGGGGGTTCAGTCAGATAAATAATCAAGTTTGGTAAAATCTCTAACAAATCAGAACCCTAATTGTCTAGTGTTAGATAAATGCCTTGGTTTGTTTTTTTTTTTTCATACTAAGAACTTTTCACTGTTACTGATTTTAATGTTAAAATAGCTTAATTAGGGGCCAGCTCAGTGGCATAGTGGTTAAGTTCGCATTCTCTACTTCAGCAGCCTGGGGATCACGGGTTTGGATCCTGGGCACAGACCTATGCACCACTCCTCAAGCCATGCTGTGGTAGGCATCCCACATATAAAATAGAGGAAGATGGGCACAGATGTTAGCTCAGGGCCAATCATCCTCAGCGAAAAGAAGAAGATTGGCAACAAATGTTAGCTCAGGGCTAATCTTTCTCACACGCACAAAAAATGGCTTAATTAGTAGCTGGTGGATGGGAGTAATTTACTACGACAAATATATGGATAAATTCTCTTGTGCTGCTTTCTTGAAAAACAGAATCAAGAGAGTGACATTAGCATCATGGTGGAGTGAGTTGTTCCCTTTGTCTCTCCCTTCTAAGTTACAACTAAATGGATGTTCATTAACCAGCAGAGGATTCACTGCAAAGAATAGCGGGACGTCTGAGAGATCCACACAGCCGTGCATCTAAAGGGTATGTGGACTAGATCCCCGGGAGGCAGTGGAACTAGGTGCGCATACCCCTCCCTCTCACCAGTGAGCCAGGTTGCGGATCCTCACAAAGTGGCCAGCGTGACTGTAAGAGAAGGCAGGGGCAGACTGGCCCGCACAAATGCTTTCTGAGTGGTAGCCTGGCCCAAGGGAGCACCCACCATGATGCAGTGGCCCCGCCCATGGGAACTCTCCCCACCAAGTGTTAGCTCAGCCCCAGTGAAGGTGCTCACCCACTGAGCCCAGCACAGGCTAGGAGGCACCCTGCCTGCTCAGAAGGCACCCCACCCATGGAGCACAGCAGCCTGTGGGACCCACCTAGTGGTGGCTCAGCCCTCCACATAGGCGCCCCTGCTGTCTAGTGCAGCAGTTCAGCTGGTCTCCTGCTGAGCACAGTGGCCCATCGCACATGAAAGCAACCTGCCTGCTGAGCACAGAGGCCCCGCCTAAGATGCGTGACTCACCTGCCCAGCGCAGAAGCCCTGCCCATGTGAGTGCAACCTGCAGAACAGCTGCGGCCAGCCCACACAAACACACAGCAGCCCTACCTGCACAACTTCAAGCAGATGGGGTGGGATTAGAAAACACAGCTCCTGCTCCCCACCAGCAGTGGCAGGTGGAATCTGTGGCCTGATACAACCACAAATGTGCCAGCAAAGGATCAACTCATCAAACAACATGAAGAACTACAGTAACACTTCAGAGCAGAAGTAAAATGACAAGTCTCCAGAAACCAATCCTGAAGTCACAGAAATTTACAATCTAAATGACAAAGAATTCAAAATAGTTGTCATAAAGAAACTCAAGGAGTTACAAGAAAACTAAGAAAGACAGTTCAATGAGTTCAGGAATAAAATTAATGAACAGAAGGAATACTTCACCAAAGAGATCAAAGCTGTAAAAAAAACAAACAGAAATTTGGATATGAAGAACACAATTAATGAGATAAAAAATAATCTAGACACCATAAAAACAGAGCTAATGTTATGGAGGACAGAATTAGTGATTTAGAGGATAGAAATATAGAAATGCTTCAGGTGAGAGAAGAGAGAGAACCAAGATTTTTAAAAAATGAAGAAATTCTTTGAGAAATATCCAACTCAATTAGGAAAAGCAACATAAGGATTATAGGTATTCCAGAGAGAGAAGAGGGGGAGAAAGGAGCACAGAGCTTGTACAAAGAAATAATAGCTGAGAACTTCCCAAACCCAGGGAAAGAACTGGACTTAGGAGTACACAAAGCCAATAGAACTCCTAATTACATCAATTCAAAAAGACCTTCTCCAAGGCATATAATATTAAAACTGGCAAAAATCAATGACAAAGAAAAAATATTAAGGGCAGGAAGGCAGAAGAAAATAACCTACAAAGGAACCTCTAACAGGCTTTCAGCAGATTTCTCAGCAGAAACCTTACAGGCTAGGAGAGAGTGGAATGATACATTCAAAATACTGAATACAAAAACTTTCAGCCAAGAATACTGTATCTAGTGAAACTATCCTTCACATATGATGGAGAAATATAAACTTTCCCAGATAAACAAAAGCTGTGGAGTTCATTGCCACTAGGCCTGCCTTACAAGAAATGTTGAAAGGAGCTCTCCTATCTGAAAATAAAAAACAAAGGTTTACAAAAACTTGCAAAAGGAGATAAGTAGACAGACAGAATCAGAAAATTGTAGTGCTATATCAGAATAGGTTAGCAAACACTTAATTATAACATAAAAGATAAAGAGAAGGAAAGCATCAAAAATAACTATAAACACTTCAACTTAGTCACAAACTCACAATACAAAAAAAAATAATTCGTGACAACAATAACTCAGAAGGGGAAGAGGAAAGGGATGGGACCTGCTCAGGCTAATGAAGATAAGAGCCTATAAGAAAATGGACTATCTCATCTATGAGATCTTTTATACAAACCTCATGGTAACCACTAAACAAAAAATCAGAGCAGAGCCACAAATGATCAAGAGAAAATGGAGAAAACCATCACAGAAAACCACCAAACTGAAACGGCAATCAGAAATACAAGGGAATAGAAACAATGGAAATATAGAACAACCAGAAAACAAGAGATAAAATGGCAGTTTCAAGCCCTCATGTATCAATAATCACTCTAAGTGTAAATGAATTGAATTCTCCAATCAAAAGACACAGAGTGCCTGGATGGATTAAAAAACAAGGCCCAAAAATATGCTGTCTCCAGGAAACACATCTCAGCTGTAAAGACAAACACAGGTTCAGAGTGAAGGGTGGAAGATGATACTCCAACAAATGGAAAGCAAAAGAAAGCAGGTGTTGCCATGCGTATATCAGACAAAGCAGACTTCAAAGATAAAAAAAAAGAGAGAGAGACAAATAGGGGCAGTATATAATGATAAAAGGGACATTCCACTAAGAGGACATAACACTTATGAATATATATGCACCTAACACAGGAGCACCAAAGTATATAAAGCAACTATTAGCAGACCTAAAGAGAGAAATTGACAGCAACACAATAATAGTAGGGGACCTCAACACCCCACTTACATCAATGGATAGATCATCTAGACAGAAAGTCAACAAAGAGACAGTGACCTTAAATGACATACTAGACCAGATGGACTTAATAGATATATACAGAACATTCCATCCAAGAATAGCAGAATACACATTCTTCTCAAGTGCACATGGAACATTCTCAAAGATATACCATATGTTGGGCAACAAGGCAAGCTTCAACAAGTTTAAGAAGATTGAAATCATATCAAGCATCCCTTCTGAACACAATGCTATGAAACTAGAAATCAACTACAAGAAAAAGTCTTGGAAAGTTACAAATATGTGGCAACTAAACAACATGCTACTGAACAACCATTGGCTCAATGAAGAAATCAAAGGAGAAGTCAAAAAAATACCTGGAGACAAATGAAAATGAAAACACAACATACCAACTCTTATGGGATGCAGCAAAAGCAGTACTAAGAGGAAAATTTGTAGTAATACACGCCTACCTCAATAAACAAGAAAAAGTCTCAAATAACTAATCTTAAACTACACCTAAAAGAACTAGAAAAAGAAGAACAAAGAAAGCCAAAGTCAGCAGAAGGGGGGAAATAATAAAAATCAGAGCAGAAATAAATGAAACAGAGACTGAAAAATTATAGAAAGGATCAATGAAACTAAGATCTGGTTCTTTGAGAACATAAAATGTTGACAAACCCTTAGCCAGACTCACTAAGAAAAAAGAGAGAAGGCTCAAATAAATAAAATTAAAAATGAAAGAGGAGAAATTACAATGATACCATAGAAATACAAAGGATTATAAAAGAATACTATGAAAAACTATAAGCCAACAAATTGGATAACCCAGAAGAAATAGATAAATTCCTAGACTCATACAACCTCCCAAAACTGAATCAAGAAGAAATAGAGCATCTGAATAGACAAATCACAAGTAAAGAGATTGAAACAGTAATCAAAATCCTCCTGAAAAACAAAAGTCCAGGACCAGATGGCTTCTCTGGAGAATTCTACCAAACATTCAACGGAGATTTAATACTTATCCCTCTCAAACTATTCCAAATAATTGAAGAAGATGGAACACTTCCTAATGCATTCTATGAGGCCAACATTACTCTGATACCAAAACCAGGCAAGGACAATGTAAAGAAGGAAAATCACAGGTCAATATGTCTGGTGAACATAGATGCAAAAATCCTCAACAAAATATTGGCAAACAGAATACAGCAATACATTAAAAGGATCATACACCATGGTCAAGTAGGATTTGTACCACGCACACAGGGATGTTTCAACATCTGCAAATCAATCAATGTGACCTCACATTAACAAAATGAGGAATAAAAAGCACATGATCATCTCAATAGATGCAGAGAAAGCAGAATAAACATAGAAAAAATGTCCATATTACCTAAAGCAATTTACAAATTCATTGCAATTCCAATCAGAATCCCAAAGGCATTCTTCATGGAAATAGAAGAATCCTAAAATTTATATGGAACAAGAAAAAACCCCAAATAGCCAAAGCAATCCTCAGAAAAAAGAACAAAGCTGGAGCATCACAATCCCTGACTTCAACATATACTACAAAGCTATAGTAATCAAAACAGCATGGTGCTGGCACAGAAACAGACACAAAGATCAATGGAACAGAATTGAGAGCCCAGAAATAAAACCACACATCTATGGACAGCTAATCTTTGACAAAGGAGCCAAGAACATACAATGGAGAAAGGAAAGTCTCTCATACAGACATGGAGTTGGGAAAACTGGACAGCCACATGCAAAAGAATGAAAGCAGACCATTATCTTACACCATACACAAAAATTAATTCAAAATGGATTAAAGACTTGAATGTAAGCCCTGAAACCATAAAACTCCTAGAAGAAAATATAGGCAGTACACTCTCTGATATCAGTCTTAGCAGCATCTTTTTGAATACCATGTCTATTCAGGCAAGAGAAACAAAAGAAAAAACTAACAAATGGGACTCCATTGGACTAAAAATCTTCTGCAAGGCAAAGGAAACCATGAACAAAATGAAAAGACAACTCACCAATTGGAATAAAATATTTGCAAATAGTATATCCAACAAGGGATTAATTTCCAAAATATGTGAAGAACTCATACAACTCAACAACAAAAAAAACAAACAACCCTATCAAAAAATAGGCAGAGGATATGAACAGACAGTTTTTCCAAAGAAGATATACAGATGGCCAACAGGCACATGAAAAGATATTCAACATCACTAGTTATTAGGGAAATGCAAATCAAGACTACAATGAGATATCACCTTACAGCTGTCAGAATGGCCATAATTAACAACACAAAAAAATAACAAATGTTGGAGAAGCTGTGGAGAAAAGGGAATCCTCATACACTGCTGGTGGGAATGCAAACTGGTGCAGGTACTATGGAAAACAGTATGGGGATTTCTCAAAAAATTAAAAATAGAATTACCTTATGATCTAGCTATCCCACTACTGGATATTTATCCAAAGAACATGAAATCAACAATACAAAGAGATTTATACACCCTTATGTTCATTGCAGCATTATTCACAATAGCCAAGAGATGGAAGCAACCCAAGCACCCACCAACTGATGAATGGATAAAGAATACTACTCAGGAATAAAAAAAGACAAAATCGTCCCATTTGCAAGAACGTGGATGGACCTTGAGGACATTATGTTAAGCAAAATAAGCCAGGTAGAGAATGACAAACACCATATGATTTCACTCATATGTGGAAAATAAACTAACACATGGGTAAAGAGAACAAATTAGTGGTTACCAGAAGGGAAGGGGGGGGTGTTGGGTGAAAGGGGTAAAGGGGTACATATGTATGGTGACGGATAAAAACCATTGGAGGTGAGCACGATGCAGGATGCAGTCTATACAGAAACTTATATATAATAATGTACACCTGAAATTACACAATGTTATAAACCAATATGACCTCAATAAAATACAAATAGATAAAAACAAATTATTTTCTTTCTCTAAAAAAATACTGGTACAATTATTTCTTATGATAGAGTACAGACGTTTCCAAGCTTTTGTTATTTAGTATTTATCGCATCATTTCTAGTCTTTCCCATCAACCCTCAATGATATTTATCATTCCTGAAAATTTTCATGGCTATTTCTGGCCCTCTGCTCTTTGAATTTTTGACTTATTTGAGGGATAATTGACACTTTCAAAATATTGAGTCTGCCTATCCACAATCATGGTATACCAAATAGATGAAGCATCTATTTAGGTCTTCCTATATGTTCTCAATTATATCTTATACTTTTATCCATAAGAGTTTGCATATTTGGATAATTTATTTATGGTTTACTTATATTTCTGTTGCTATAAAATTTGTAATGTTTATAAGTTTTAAAATCAACATGATTGGGGTATAATTTTCATACAATAAAATGCATCCATTTTAAGTGTAGAGTCTCATGTGTTTTGGCAAATGTATGCACCCATGAAACAACAACTCTCATCAAGATATAGACCAGTTCCTTCATGACTATTTGCGGTAAATGCCAACCCCACACCCAGACATAGGCAAATACTGGTTTTCTTTTTGTCATTTTGGATTTGTTTTGTCTGTTCTAGATTTTCATATAAATAGAATCATACAGTATACATTCTTTTGTTTCTGGCTTCTTTGCTTAGCAAAATGTTCTTGAGATTTATCCACATTATTCAGTCTATGGGTAGTTTGTTCCTTTTTATTGCTGAGTAGTATTCATTATATAGATATACCACAAGTTAAATATATCCAGTTAACTCTTTTTTTTTTGGTGAGAAAGATTAGCCCTGAGCTAACATCCATTGCTAATCCTCCTCCTTTTCCTGAAGAAGATTGGCCCTGCTAACATCTGTGCCCATCCTCCTCCACTTTATACACAGGATGCCTGCCACAGCATGGCTTGATAAGTGGCGCATAGGTCCGTGCCCAGGATCTGAACCTGTGGGCTGCCAAAGCAGAGTGGGCAAACTTAACACTATGCCAACAGGCTGGCCCCGTATCCATTTAACTCTTGATGGAAATTTGAGCATTTCCAATTTGGGGCTTTTAAGAATAAAGTTGTTATGAACATTTATATACAACACTTTTTGTGTACATTTTGCCCTAATATTAAGTCCAGAGCAAGAGCATATAAACAATCACTAATGTGAAACAGACTTCAGTTCAACATTATAATGTGCCTTGGTGTAATTTTTTGTGTGTTTATTTTGCCTTGGGTTTATTGAGCTTTTTGTATTGCTGAGTTTACAGTTTTCATCAAAATTGGAAATTTTCAGCCAAATATTTCTTCTGCTTCTCTGCTCTCTCCTTTTCACGTTCTCCAGTTACCCATTTGTTAGACTTTTAAATTGTCCCACAGATTATTGAGGCTCTGTTTAATTTTTTTCACCTTTTTTCCCTCTGTGCTTTAGTTGGATAATTTCTATTCTATTTTTCAAGTTTACTCATGTTTTCTTCTAGAGTGTGTAATTTGCTGTTGAATTCATCTAGTGAATTTTTCATTTCAGTTATTGCATTATTTTAGCTCTAGAAGTTTCTACTTATTTTTAAAAAATATCTTTTATCCTCTTATTATGTTCATATTTTCCTTTAAATCCTTGGACATAGGTACAATAGTTGTTTTTAAGTCATTTTGCTAATTCTATGATCTCTGTCATTTCTGGGTTGTTTTTGTTGAATTCATGTTCTCCTGGTTTTGTGACATATTTTTCTGCTTCTTTGCATGTCTTGTTTATTTTTTTTCTTGGATGCTAGATATTGTAAATGTTATTCTGCTGAGCATCTGGATTTTGTTGTTTTTCTTTAAAGAATGGTGAGTTTACTTTGGCAAGTAGTTAAGTTACTTGTAGACCAGCTCAATACTCTTGAGTCTTCTTTTTAAGGTTCATTAGGGTAACTCTAGGGTATCCTTTATGCCAGAGCTAATTTAACCCTACTGTAAGGAATAATCCTTCTGGGGTCTCTAACGAATGTCCTGGGTGTTCAAAAAGTTTCCTCCACTTTGACCATTCAGAATTCAGTTGTCTCCCAGACCTTTGTAAATTATGGGAACTGTTCAGCTTATCACTTCCTGGTATTCTTAGGTTATTTTTTACCTAGCTTCATGTATTCTCATCCTATAAATATGAACAGATTGGTAGTTAGCCAAAGACTCAAGAGGTCTTCTATGCAGATTAATGGAATTTTATCCTATTAGGATGGGGAAATACATTAATAAATTTTCAAATGTTAAATCATCCTAGCATTTTTGGGATAAACTCAAGTAGTTCATAATGTTTTTTCTTCTTCCTTGCATTTAGTATGCTACAATTTTATTTAGGATTTTTCCATCTATGTTAATCAGTGAGACAGCATTATAAATTTCCCTTATCATACTCTCCTTATCTATTTTTGGTATTAAAGTGATATTAGACATAAAATAAGTTGAAGTACTTTTTCTCTTTTTCTATTTTTCATAGGAATGGGATTATATCTTTCTTTGGTAGAACTTTGAATTTATTTTTCTGTGTAAATAAATTTTAAATAACTAGTGCACATTCTTTAATTTTCAAATTTATGACCCTTTGATATACTTTTAAATTGAGATATAACATATTCACAGGGAAGAATATCAAGCTTAAGTGTACAACTTAATAAATTTTTACATATGTATACATATTATACATTACATTATAATTATATTATATATCATATATACATATATGCACACATATATGTGTATATGATATATAATGATATAATTATATACATGTGTATGTATATATACATATATATATATATACATACACACACACACATATATATATAGAGAGAGAGAGAGGGAGGGAGGGAGGGAAGAAGGGAGGGAGAGAGAAAGAAGAGAATGAGCTGTGTTTTACCACCCAGGTAAAGACTTAGAATATTTCTACTACTCTGAAGCCTCCTTTTCACTATCTCTCAGTTAATACCTGACCCTAGAAGTAATTACTATTCTAGCTTCTATCTTCATAGATTAGTTTTGTCTATTCTTGAAATTCTTATAAATGTAATCATATGCAAATATATTTTATATTTGGCTTCTTTTACTCACGATAACATCCATGAGATTCATCAATGTTGTTTTTTGTAACAGCAATTCATATTTTTTATTGCTCTATAATATTCCATTGTATAAATATAACACAATTCATACATTCTCTTGTTGATAGACATTTGGGTTGTTTCCTGTTTGGAGCTGTTGTGAATAAAGCTACCATGAGCATACTTATATATGCTTTATGGTAAGTATACGCACTCATTTCTTTTAGGTATATATTTAGGAGTGGAACTGCTGAATCATAGGGTAGACACATGTATAGCTTTAGCAGATACTGCCAAACAGTTTTCCAAAATGGTTGTAAAAATTTACACTCCCACCAGCAATACACGAGAGTAACAATTCCTCTGAATCTTTGTCAACCCTTGTAATGTCAATCTTTTTTAATGTTAGCCATTTTTATGAATATATATTAGTACCCTACTGTGGTTTTAATTTGCATTTCCCTGATTAGTAATGATATCAGGTACCTTTTTATACTGTTATTGTTCATTTGAATATCCCTTTTTTTGAATTGTTTATGCATAGGAATTTTTTTGATACTGGTTTCCAACTAATGATCAGAGAACTTTTTTTTATATTCCAATCTTTTGATATTTATAGAAGATTGCTTTATGACATTCTTTGGTAAATGTGTTTGTAAAGTATGTGGTCTGATTGTTGGGTTGTTCAAATCTCCTACATCCTAACTAATTTTTGTTTTCTTGATCTATCAATTACTGAGAGAAGTGTGTTGAAATCTTCCACTATGTTTATGAATTTATCAATTTCTTTTTGTAATTCTATTTTTTGCTTTATATAGTTTGAGGTTATTTGTTAAATGCATACATGTTTTGACTAGCTCTACCTTCTTGGTGAATTTTTCTTTTTATCATTATTTGGTCACCTTATTTATTCCTAATAATGTTTTATGTTTGGTGTTACTATAGATATATTCACTTTATCTTGGATAGTATTTGCATGGTATATTTTTTCATCCTTGTAATCCTAACATTTCTATGCTCTCGTGTTTCAAGCACATCACTTGTAAGCAGCATGTAGTTAGATTTTGTTGTTTTTTAATTCAATCTATACATTAGTCTTTTAACTGGAGAGTTTAGTATGATTATTGAACGTATTTGGATATCTTTTTGTCAGTGGGAATCCTAGCAGAAAACACATGGCAACCATATAAGTTAAGGAAAGTGTAATAAAAGACTGTTTACAAAGGTGTGGCCAGGATATGGGGAAACCAATATGAAAGTACTCCAGAGCTAGTAATAACGACTCCATTTCTGCTCTAAGGCCTGAAGAAATGAGAGGAAGGAGTGGTTATTGGGACCGAGAGACAGAGAAGACTATGCATAGAGTGACCTGACAAGAACTGAGACATTTGATTGAGGAATTTAGCCAGCCTGATGTAACCCTGCAGTAAGCAAGCTGGAAAATCAATATCCCACCTTATTCTCCTTCTGCTTTCTCATCTTCTGCTGTTCCTTCCCTTTAGCTGGACCCAAACAGAACCCAGAAAGCAAGGAAGTCTTTGGATTTTGTCCAGAGAAGTCAATCTCTCAGGGCACAGGGCAGGGTAGAAAAGGATGTAGGGAGAGAGAGCGTGCAAATCTGGACAGCCAAACAAAGATATCCAGCACACATTTCTACTCTCTTAATTTGTGTTTGCTATTTACCCTGCTTTTTAAATTTTACTTTATTTAGGTATAATTAGAATACAATAAACTGCACATAAATCAAAGGCACAATATGACAAACTTGGACATATGTATACACCCATGAAACCATCACCACAATCAAGATAATAAACATACATCATCCCAAAAAGATTCCTCACTCTCTTTTATAATTGTTCTTTATGGCCTCCATCCTCTGTCCCCAGTCAACCACTGATCTGCTTTCTATCACAATAGTTAAGTTTGTGTTTTCTAGAATTTTATGTAGAATCATATTGTATGCAATCTTCTTTGTCCCATTTCTTTCACTCAGCATAATTATTTTTTGGATTTATTCATATTGCATGTGTCAATAGTTCATTGCTTTTAATTGCTGAGTAGTAGTCTTTTGTATGGCTACATTACAATTTGTTTATGCATTCACCTGTTTATGGACATTTTGGTTGTTTCCAGTCTTTGGCTGTTACAAATAAAGTTATGGACATTTGCTTACAAGTCTTTGTATGGACATATGCTTTTATTTCTCTTGTTTAAATACCTAGGAGTGGAGCTGGATAATATGGTAATTGTATGTTTAATTTTCTTTTCTTTTTGTGAGGAAGATTAGCCCTGAGCTAACATCTGTTGCCAATCTTCTTTTTCCTGAGGAAGATTGGCCCTGGGCTAACATCCGTGCCTGTATTCCTCTATTTTTTTTTTAACGTGGGACACCTGCCACAGCATGGCTTGATGAGCAGTGTGTAGGTCCATGCCCGGGATCCGAACCTGTGAACCCCAGGCCGACAAAGTAGAGCTCAGAAACTTAACCACTATGCCATCGGGCTGGCCCATGGATGTTTCATTTTTTGAGTAACTGCCAAGTTCCTACCAGCAGTGTATGAGAGTTCTAGTTCCTCCACATCCTTGTCAACACTTGGTGTGGTCCATCTTTTAAAATTTCAGCCATTTTAATAGTGGGAAATGGTATCTCATGTAGTTTTAATTTGCACTTCCCTAATGTCTAGTAATATTGAGCATCTTTTCATGTACTTGCTTGCAAATAATATATCTTTTTGGTGAAGTGTCTATTTAAACTTTTTGCCCATTTTTAAAAATTGGGTTGTTTGCTTTCTTATTATTGAGATATGAGAGCTCTTTATATTTTATAGACATAGGTTCTTTCAGCAGATATATGATTTGCAAATATTTTCTTCTGGACTGTGGCTTGTCTTTTTATTCTTTTAACGGCGCCTTTCCAAGAACAGAAGTTTATAACTTCTATGAAATCCAATTTTTCAACTTTTTCTTTTACAGATTGTGATTTTGGTGTTGTGTATAAGAAATAATTGCCTAACTCAAGGTAGCAAAGATTTTTCTCCTATATTTCTCTCTAGAAGTTTTATAGCTTTAGATATTACATTGAGGTCTGTGATTCATCTTGAGTTAATTTCTTATATGGTGCAAGATGTGGACTAAAATTCATTTTTTTGAATATGGATATAAAATTGTGCCAGCATGATTTGTTGATTAGATTATCTTCTTTCCAATGAAATGCCTGTGCACCTTCATAGAAAACGTGTGTACTATTTCTGGATTCTGTTCTATTCCATTAATTTGTCTGTCTTGATGGTGATACCACATTGTCTTGAGTACTGTAACTTTATAATGAGTCTTGAAATCAGATAGTGTTAGTCCTTCAGCTTTGTTCTTCTTCAAATTATTTTAGCTAGGTCTTGCATTTAAGATTCGTTAGCTAGGAACAGAGCAGTGCTTAGTCTAAGGCTGATTATTCTCCACTACTGATGAAAGACCCTTCCAAATAGTCTGTGATATGCACCATTAATTTTGCATCTTCCACCCTGGCTACTGGATACAGAAACTATTTCTAGCCCTGTATAAGCACCTGGTACTGTTCTCTAATCATTTTGGGTGATCCTTTTCCTAGCCTCAGCTAGTTTCCTCACACATGTGCATTGATGAGTATTTTGCTGAATATTTGGGGGCACCCTCTGCTGATCTTGAATTCTCCCTCAGCACAATTCTCACTTCTTTGGTAGTTGGTCCTGTGAACTCTAGCTCCTTCCATCTCCTCAGACTCTCATCTCCAACTCCTCAACTCAGGGGGTCTACTGGGCTCTACCTGAGTTCCACCTCCCTGCACTATGACCTGGAAACTCTCTCGAGGGATAAGCTGGGCCAATGGTAGGATTCATACCATTTGTTTCCCATTTCTCAGAGATCATTGACCTTCACTGTCTGGCATACAGTGACTTAAAAACCATTGTTTCACATTTTTGCTTATTTGTTTGGTTGTTTCAGTCAGGAGAGTTTCCCCATTTCCAGTGGGGTTATGCTAGAAATAAATTCTGTTTTATTTTTTATACAAATTGACTTTATTTTATTTTATCTTTATTGAATAATTCTTTAGTTGGCTACAGATCTTTATGTTGATAATTATTTACTCTCAGGACTTCAAAGATATTTTATCCTTGTCCCCTAGTTTTTACTGTTATTACTGAGAAGTGTGCCGTTAGTCTCATAGGTATCCCTTGAAGGCCACATGTCCTTTTTCTCTGGTTTTCTTTAAAATAACTTCTCAGACTTTAGTATTCTGCAATTCACTACAATATGTCTAGGTGCCTTTAGGTTAATTTATTCTGCTTGGGACTCATTGTGATTCCTGGATTTATTTCTTCAATTCTAGAATATTCTCTTGATACTATTACTTTAAATATTGTTCCTCTTATATGTTCTCTATTCATTCCATTAGGCAAGTTTTAGAAATTTTCATTTTATCCTCCATGTCTCTTAATGTCTCTTTCGTATTTTCCATCTCTTTATTTCTCTTCCCTTTATTTTGAGTAATTCCTTCAGTTCTACTTTGTATCTCCTCACATCTGCCTGGTATTTCTTGAAAATTCTTTTAACTCATTTTTATTCCTCCTTTTGTGTTTCAAAATAATTTGAAATACTTATTTTAAAGTTTCTGTGTGATAATTTTCTTTTCTGAAGTTCTTGAGATCTAATTTTGCTGTCTGTTTGACTGCTAACTAGGTCAAACAGGGCATAGTACTTCTTTTTGTGTTTTGTAATTTTGGATTGTGATCTCATGTCAGTTTGGCTTTATTTGTGGAAACTCTTCATCTTGGGTTGAGGGTGTGTTTTTCCAGAGAGGTCTTGCATTTGTTTCTTCCAGCTTGCCCAGTAGTATCACTTGCACGGAACAACTTTATTATATTACCTTCTTGATGAGATACCCAGATCATGCATTATAAATTGTGTGTGTAAAACATATATTATATATTTGGATACATTGTATATGTATAGTAAACATAAATAAATATAAACATAAATAAAGCCTTTGTGAGGGCAGGATCTTAAATAGAAATTCTCAAGAAAAATCTTTTTTTCCCTCTATCAACTGTATTTTGTTTAGTGTATCTGTTTGTATTTTTTTGGCCAATGCCACACTATTTTAATTATTGTCACTTCATATTTTAATATCTTCTCAAATTAAGAAATATCTGTTATTTATTATCTCATTATTATTTTTATCCCATACTCTATACTTATTATTTGAAAAAAATAAGATTCTTGGGGCTGGCCTGGTGGCGTAGGGATTAAGTTCATGAGCTCTGATTCAGCAGCCTGGGGTTCACAGGTTTGGATTCTGGGCGTGACCTACACACCGCTCATCAAGCCATGCTGTGGCAGCATCCTACATACAAAATAGAGGAAGATTGGCAAAGATGTTAGCTCAGGGCCAATCTTTCTCACCAAAAAAAACATACATATTTATAATATTCTTTATCATCTTGCTGCCAATAGGTAGATATTTTCTAGGTCTGTCTTTTCATCAATTATTTAGCCTTTTAGAAGTTGGAGATTTATCCAAGATAGGGTCAGCTCACAGTTACCCTTGAATTTTTATTTTTCTCTTCATTTTTGGCCCCTGGGATTTTCCTTCCTTGTGAAGTCACTCATGTATTTGAAAAGATATATGTAATTTTTTAAGTGGGAGGGTATATTAATTAGCTATTAACTTTATAACAACCAAAATTTCAACAATAAGCTTTTTTTCCTGCCTCACATGTCTGTAAGGCTACTGGACCTGCTCGGCTCCATGTATCTCTCATAGCATGTTCTCATTGCTCTGGCAATTGTACAAGAGGTTTTTATATATTACATTTCTCCAATTAGCAATGTGGTGTGTGTCCCATTTATTCAATTCTTGTTTAATATGTTCCCATGAAATTGCCTTTTGGAGGATATGTGATTATGAAAATGTTATTTTTTCCCCATTTTTTATTATCACATCAATAAAATATATATTATTAAATTTTCCATTGAAAATATTTAACACTTTTAGTATAAATAACTGCATAAAGTTTACTACTACTACTATTAATATTATTATTTTCTTTTTTTGCTGAGGAAGATTAGACCTGAGCTAACATCTGGTGCCAATCTTTCTCTTTTTTAGCTTGAGGAAGATTAGCCCTGAGCTAATATCTGTGCCAATCTTCCTCCACTATATGTGGGTTGCCACCATGGCATGGCTGATGAGTGGTGTAGGTCCATGCCCAGGATCCAAACCTGTGTACCCAGGCCGCCACAGTGGAGCATGCCAAACTTAACCACTATGCCATGGGGCCAGACCTACTACTATTATTAAAATAGAAGTGTTGGGGGCTGGCCCAGTGGCACAAGCAGTTAAGTGTGCACACTCTGCTGCGGCAGCCCAGGGTTCGCTGGTTCGGATCCTGGGCGCGCACTGATGCACCACTTGTCAAGCCATGCTGTGGTGGCGTCCCACATAAAGTGGAGGAAGATGGGCACGGATGTTAGCCGAGGGCCAGTCTTCCTCAGCAAAAAGAGGAGGATTGGCAGATGTTAGCACAGGGCTGATCTTCCTCACAAAATACATACATACATACATAAATAAATAAATAAAATAAAATAGAAGTGTTGCTCTCAAACTTTGATGTGCACCAGAATTACCAGAGAAGATTGTTAATTACAGAGATTTCTAGGCTTCATTGCAGACCTATTGAATCAGAATCTTCAGAGATGGAGCATAAGAACTAGTATTTTTAACAAGCCACCCCAGATGATTCTTCTAGAGTGGAATGTTTAAGAACCATTGAAACAGACTGATCTTGGCTAACATTTGCATTAGCATGAATCTTTGATGTCTCTAATCTTACTATTCTATATTAATTTTACTTTAAGCAATATTTTCTCTCAATATTTATCCAGAAAATTACTACCTAATAAGCCTTTTACATAGTGCTTATAACATTGGATTTAAAATAAAAATAATCTGGGGCCAGCCCTGTGGCCTAATGGTTAAGTTCAGTGCGCTCTGCTTTAGCGGCCTGGGTTCAGTTCCCGGCTGTGGACATACACCACTCATTGGCAGCCGTGCTGTGGCGGCAACCCACATACGAGATGTTAGCTGAGTGCGAATCTTCCTCAGATTTCAAAACCAAGGAAAAAACCAAAAACAACCCCAAAAGTAATGCAACTTTATTTCCAGTTGATGACTCATAAAATCCTTCAGAAAATGGAGTTCAGATACTATTTAGGTCCTCAGGGCATCTGGATAGATTCAATGCAATCATTAGTCAGTATCTTAAGTCAACCTGGTTAGTGACTAACCACTTTTTCTAATAGAATTCTTGAACTTCACTCTGGTCAATCCTGCCTTGTGTCCAACTATAAAAAGTCTGGTTAATGTGCTAATAATACTAGAGACCTCTTTCTTTTTCTGACAAATTGCTTAGCACAATAAGGGCAGTTTCCTTTAGACTGGCAGCAAGAAATAGTGCTTTCTGTTCTTCAGGCTGACGGTTCATTTGGCTTATTATTTTAAATTGGGCATAATAAGCTTCCCAGGATGATTTTCCTTCAGTGCTGACTGGTCTCTGCATTGGCTGATTACACAAATTGACCACAGTGCCACTTGTTTCTGGTTTTTGAGGCTAGAAACCTGATTCAGGATGCCAAGATGGAAAGGAATATTGCAGTTCTCTGGGTTAAAAGAGACTTTCTTTGCCTAACTGCTAGTGAAGAGAGATGTAAACAAAGTTGCCAGAAATTTCCTTTTCTTTCTCATGTTTTCTTCAGTTTGTTATTTGTTTTATTAAAATAATACTTCAAATTGATACTTCTCTGCCTATTGAATTCTTAACATTTTTTTTTTCACTTGATGAATTGTAAGTTTACTGATCTAGTTTGTCTGGGGTTTTTTTGTTTTATTTTTTAAGCAGAGGTGCTTTGAGCAGTTGAGGTTCCTTTTGCAAATCCTGGCTGATATCTGCCATTTAGCCTGAGATTTTTAGATTTACTCTATATCATTTTCTATATTGTTAACTGATTTGAAGTTACTTAAAATTTCTTTAGCGTCTGAGAATCAACATGGGGCTCTGATGCAACAAACAGAACATTTTAGTTGTTTACTCTGCTCATTCATATGTGTACATTTAACTATGTGGACTTCAGGGTTTAAAAACTGAGATGTATTTTCCTTCTTTCTGTCTCTTTCCTTAAGAAAACTGTTCCGATTAAGTATGATAGAAGACAATGTGTAGTGCATATGCCTTTGTTGCAGCAAATAATGCATTCCTCCTAATAGGAATAGGAGGTTCTAATGATGTAATCAGCATGCTTCTCTCAGATCTTTTCTGGTCCAGCTTCCACAGTGTTTATGACCCTTCATTGTACTGCTGTTAACTCATGTAAGATAACTTCTACTGAGTAAGAAGAGCCATCTCAGTGGATTTCAAGTCATTTAATTATGCAGGTGCCAGCAATTACTTTTATACCCAGCTATTTATAACTCTCATTATTAATAACTTTTATAATATACACTTACTCATGAGTATAGTTTTTCAGTTCTTGGAATGGTGCCTCTTTAGAAATTAATTTCAGGGCATCTATTAGATAATTTCCCGTAAAGTGACTTACTTCTATTACTGCAACATTCATCCATGGGAGAATATAACAGGAGCCACTTCTGATTTTACTTGAGATTCTTACCTGCCAAGTAGCCAGTAATCATCCTCAGGGTAAGAGAAAAAGGAGTTAGGAGGAAAAATATCTGCATTCACCTTGAATTTTGGCTTTTATGCATGAGGACCTCATTATCTGATTAATTTTATCCAAGTTCTAAAGTTATCAAGCAGTAAACTGCCTGATAAATGTAAAAGTGGTTGTTATCTAGAAATATCCATTACTGAACTAAGAACTTGTACAATAAGTCCCCATCCAACTTTCTTTCCTGGATCAACAGAACATTTATATGGGGCCATCATGTCAACACCCTGGTCAGTCTCTCACTATCAAATATTATAAAAAGCCAACAGTATGATAAAGTATAACACAAATCAATTGCAAAGAAAAATTACATATCTTTCAAAAGATGTAGCATTTTATGAAATCAATGAAAGTAATATTGGCGAACTGCATAAGTCACATTTTAAGCCACTGTTCAACATACAAGGAAACTGGTAAAGTTCAGTTAATAACTAGAGGAGAAATCGAGGATACTAAAGGACGATACTAAACAGAGAACGTGAATATCAAAGGCTTTAGTGAGACTTTTGGAAAAACCAAATGAAAAAACTTCAAGTATTTTCCAGGTGATAGCATTGTACTTCCAAAGTAAAATGTGAAATGATGGGTGATTTTCTTACAATCTTGTTGGGAAAATTACAACCACCACCAAAAAATCAATACTTGGTGCACATCTCTTGATTCTAAAAAGTACTTCATTGAATTATAAAATATACTTTGTTACTTATAAAATAAAATGCATTTGATTTTATAATTTTTACTTTCATTTAAAAAATAGTTCTGGGCCGGCCCCATGGCTTAGCGGTTAAGTGCGCGCGCTCTGCTACTGGCAGCCGGGGTTCGGATCCTGGGCGCACACCAACGCACCACTTCTCCGGCCATGCTGAGGCTGTGTTCCACATACAGCAACTAGAGGGATGTGCAACTATGATACAGCTACCTACTGGGGCTTTGGAGGAAAAAAGAAAAAGGAGGAGGATTGGCAATGGATGTTAGCTCAGAGCCGGTCTTCCTCAGCAAAAAGAGGAGGATTAGCACGGATGTTAGGTCAGGGCTGATCTTCCTCACAAAAAAAAAAAAAAAATAGTTCTACCATGCTACCTAAAGCAATCTACAGATTCAATGCAATCTGTATCAAACTTCTAGTGACATTTTTCATGGAAATAGAACAAAGAATCCTAAAATTTATATGAAACAACAAAAGACCCTGATTAGCCAAAGCAATCCTGAGAGAAAAGAACAAAGCTGGAGGTATCACAATCCTTGATTTCAAAGTATACTATGAAGCTGTACGAATCAAAACAGGATGGTACTGGCAGAAAAACAGACACACAGATAGATGGAACATAATTGAGAGCCCAGAAATAAACCCACACATTTATGGACAGCTAATTTTTGACAAAAGAGCCAAGAACATACAATGGAGAAAGGAAAGTCTCTTCAATAAACGGTGTTGAGAAAACTGGACAGCAAAAGAATGAAAGTAGATCATTATCTTACACCATACACAAAATTAACTCAAAGTGGATTAAAGACTTGAATGTAAGACCTGAAACCATAAAACTCCTAGAAGAAAATATAGGCAGTATACTCTTTGACATCAGTCTCAGCAGTATCTTTTTGAATATGTCTCCTCAGGCAAGGGAAACCAAAAAAAAAAAAAAAAAAAAAAAAAAAAAAGAGACTACGTCAAACTGAAAAGTTTCTGTATGGCAAAACAAACCATCAACAAAATGAAAAGACAATCTACCATTTGGGAGAAGATATTTGCACATCATATGCCCAATAAGGGGTTAATATCCAAAATAAATAAAAGAACTCAACAACAAAAAAACAAACAACACAATTAAAAATGAGCAGAGGATCTCAACAGACATTTTTCCAAAGAAGATATACAGATGGCTAACAGGCACATGAAAAGATGTTCAACATCACCAGTTATTAGGGAAATGCAAATCAAAACCACAATGAGTTATCACTTCATGCCTATCAGAATGGTTAGTATTAAAAAGACAAGAAATAACAAGTTTTGGAGAGGATGTGGAGAAAAGGGAACCCTTGTACACTGCTGATGGTAAACTGGTGCAGCCACTATGGAAAACAGTATGGAGATTCCTCAAAAACTTAAGAATAGAACTACCATATGATCCAGCTATTCCACCTCTGGGTATTTAGCCAAAGAGCATGAAAACACTAATTCAAAAAGATATATGCACCCCTATGTTCATTGCAGCATTATTCACAATAGCCAAGACTTGGAAACAAAGTGTCCATTGACAGACAAATGGATAAAAAAGATGTGGTATATATACACACAAGGGAATACTACTCAGCCATAAAAAAGATGAAATATTGGCATTTGTGACAACACAGATGGACCTTGAGGGTATTATGCTAAGCAAAATAAGTCAGATGGAGAAAGGCAAATATTGTATGATTTCACCCATATGTGGACAATAAAACAACAACAACAACAACAAACAAACACATCAATACAGAGAACCGATTGGTGGTTACCAGAGGCGAAGGGGGTGGGGAGGGCAAAATGAGTAAAGGGGCACATTTATATGGATGGCGACTAGACTTTCGGTGGTGAACACGATGCAGTCTATACAGAAATCAAAATATAAAGATGTACACCTGAAACTTACATAATGTTATAAACCAATGTGACCTTAATTAAAAAATAAATAAAATAAAAAATAGTTCTAAGAAAATCTTTTTGAACTATTTACTATCAAGTTATGGTTCCATTTTAAATGGATTTGCTGGGAGATGCCTTTGCTGGCACCAATTAACCCTGGGAGATGAGGACTTCCTGTGCAATGCGACCCACTTTCCTCTTCTCTTTCGCCCTTCTTCACTCTCCACTCCATCCTTCTTTTACTTCATTGCTTTCTCTATCTCTGTCCATGTTATACTTTAATTTTTTTCCTTTCTGTCCATTATTTCTTTTCACGTGGTGAGGCTCCAGCTCCTAGAAAACTAGATGAGTGAGTGTGTGTAGTTAGTAAAGCCCCTGAGATGCCTGTTGACCTGTTGATTTCTTTGCAGCGTCACTGTATTAGGAAACATAGAAAAATGCATTTATATATCTATATCTTCTCCCTTATTTCTAGCAATTTCAAACAAGTAATCATAGCCTGTAAAGGCTGCTTTATTTTTTATTAATCTTCTTAGGAAAGAGAAAAATTGCCATAGTAAAATAATTAGCTAGCCTCCCCTTGAGGAGAAGAATTGGGGAGACAAGTTATAGGAGAGAGTAAGGAATGTGCTTTCAGAGAAAGAGTTTGATTCTTTAAGAAGAATGTCATCTGATCCTTTTTGAGAATTGATCCAGAATTTTGCACATGGTAAAAGCTCAATAAATATTTGTAGATGGGCTTGAGGGGCCGGTGCCAGGACCCGGTGTTTTATTGTATTGCCAATTCACCTCTAGAGCCAAGTCATGGAAAAGCATGGGGCACAGTGTGCACCCTTCCTGCCTTTGTTGGTTGGTGCTCAGGTTACTTACTAGATATATCAGCGTTTCTCAACCATACTTTAGAACCACAAGGGGAGCTTTAAATCCTGATACCCAGGCCACATCCTGGACCAAACCTCCGGGGTGGGAACCAGCATTAGTATTTATAAAGTTCCCTTGGTGACTTCAATGTGTAGCCAAATTTGAAAACCATCGTCTTAGATAATGTTAGCTCTGTGTACTTTCCTTAAGGTGGATTCTGCATGGTTCTGCGGTCTCAAGTAATCCTTTTAACTTTCTACAGCAGACACCAATACAGGTAATTCAGCTCTGATGGGGAGACTCAAAATTGTCTTGGAGCGTGGCCAGGCAGAGTGCTCAGCCTGGATGCTATAATTTATACAATTTAGGGTTAGGATGGAGTGAAGGCTATTTCACCAAGGGAAAGGTGAAAGATTCTCAGGTGGACCTGCCACAACTTCTCTACCCC
Source organism: Diceros bicornis minor (assembly GCF_020826845.1). NCBI lineage: Eukaryota > Metazoa > Chordata > Mammalia > Perissodactyla > Rhinocerotidae > Diceros > Diceros bicornis. Next base: position 35,150,919 of record NC_080744.1, on the reverse strand, counting down.
TCTATGACATCTGATGCTCTTTTAACCCTGACAGCAGCTCTTCTAAAGAGTGCCGTGGCTTCGAGATGGACTGAAGGAGACATCCCTCACATGGTTGTCCTCTTTCCCCTGGGGTTTGCCTCATGGTTGTTGTCAGGCTTACTTCTTGAGATGTGAAGGATGAAACACCTCTCTGGTCTTCTTCCCCTCAACCCTCACTTTTTGAGTGATAAGCAGCACAAAATATTCTAGAAGGACGATTTTGAGTCTCTCCATCAGAATCGAATTACCTGTACTGGAGTTTGCTGCAGAAAGTTAAAAGGACTATTTCAGACCTCAGAACCACACAGAATCCACCTTAAGGAAAGTACACAGTACCCCACCCCCAGCTATGGTTAAGTATGAGCCTAGGAAACAAATTAAATAGACAAAACTCCTGCTCTGGCAAGAAGCCTACATTTTAAACTGTGCACATTGCAAAAAACCTTCGCCGGGATGTAATGTAAACATTGACTTACAAGCCTTGGTGTGCTCCGTGTTTGTGTTGTGTAAGTAGCTTGTTGAAACTGAAGGGGAAAGAGATTTATCATCTTACTTATACAAGTCAGGCAATGTTCTGCGGGGGAAGAGGGGTTTTAGGAGCTCTTTAAGTGGGGAGAAAGCGATATTGGGTCTTAGTAAGCAGTGACATGAAACAAGAGAGTAACATTTGGAGAAAAGAGATTAATCTACCCAGGAAAGGCAAGTTACTGTATTGAGTAATGGTACAGAGGTATAAACTGTGTTTTATGCCACTACTAAGCCAAAGATAGCTGCAAAGTCTTCTATATATATTCATTTAAAATATATTTTTGACATTATAATAAACATAGCTAACATTTATTGGGTACTTGGCACATATAAAATAATTTATTCCTCAGGACAAATTCTGTGTGGTAGGTAGGCTATTATACCCATTTCATAGATGAGGTGTTGAGAAGTTGTGCAACCTGCCTAAGGGCACAAGGTTACTAAGTGGCAAAGCCAGAATTGTAGCTTAGATAGTCTGGCTCTGAATTCCATGTGCTTTAAGTTGACTTTGTTATTCCATTTAGTATAATTGTTAAAATTGCTTATTTTACTTTCTTGCAAGTAAAATAAAACCTTGTGGGTGAGTCACTTAATTCTACTGGGCTCATTTGAGATGAATGATGATTATTAGTGCCATCTAGTGATGTTTATTCTACTGATCTGATATAATAAATGGAAAATTTCTAGCAGGACATTGGAATATCAATTAATTGATTTATGCACAAGTATTTATTTGCCTTAAGTGAAAATTAGATTTAGTTATTTATTAACTATTCTTTCTTTCATAAAGATGGGAGAACTAAAAGCTATCAGGTAATTCCGATTGATTTAATTTCTATAATTGCTAAGTCAAACTCATTTGGAAATTTTAAAGCAAGGAAATTTTATATGGATAATAGAGAAGACTATAATATCTTGAGGAAGTTTAGGAGAAGTTATATAAATTTAGACCCCCCTGGAAGACATCTCACATGAAGCGAGTGAGGGTAGACTTTCCTATAGTTGGTTCAATAGTCTCCTCCAAGTTAGTTGTATATCAGTTGCAGTTGAGGTTAATATCCTAGAAATTCAGAATTTAAAGATCTGCAGCAACTACTATGGTACCTGGTCCTCGTAGGCACACAATAAATATTTGTTGAACGAATATTACAGAATGAATTCAAATTACTGCCACAGGACAGACGAAACAGGCTCAAATTTCTCTTTTTTTGAACATTTTTTATTTCCATATTTTTCTACCGAGACTGTATGTTGCCTACATCACCAATGAATATTAAATGAATGGGTCAGATTCAGCTACATGACGTTTCATGTAAAAGACTATCTTGAAAGAAGACAGTAACCTCATTTCTTCTGACTTCCTCAAGCCTTGTATTCAATTTTGTTCTGAGGTTCTGTTTCTAGTGTCAGTGTTGTTGTCTTTTCCTGGTAATCCTTTTTTTTTTTTAAAAACTTGATCCTCATTCTTTAATTGTTTAAAAGACGTTGTCCACTTTCAGCCTCATTCAAGAGCCCAGATGCACTTGGGACATTTTACCAAATCACCTAAGACGAGTTTCTTTTGTTTTTAATTATGTACTTTTTAGAAAAAAATAAGTAATTTTGCCAAAATCCCATCTCTGTTCTCCTTTCTTTTCTAGAATGTCAACATGCAGGACGTTCAGAGTCTCTGAAGTCTGGAGGTCGCTCCTCCCTAGCTTGTGTTGTCAATATGGAAATACACACAGACACTCCCCAACACACAACCTCTTCTGAGCTCAGCATTTTCTCTCTTCCATGTGCTGCTTTGCATCCATGTTATCCTTCCTGCTCAATCTGATATGGAAGATTGGCCCAAGGGGAAACAAAACAACACAAAACAAACAAAAACCCAAGTTGGGAGTCAGGCATCCTTGTCAGCATCTCTAAGCCAGTGGATGGCACCAGGGAAACCAGAGGTGACAATTTTGTGCTCTGGTTTCTGCCCTGTCATGAGGCAGATAATAATATTTGCCTGGTGAGGGGTTGGTGAACGTCAGGTGAAAGTTATTGTAAATAATGGCCACATGACTATATTGTTTTAACTCAAACCCCTGTTGCGTTAGAAGCAAAATCCAAGGAGGGGGGCAATGACTTGATCTCAAAAGGGGGCCTCAGCTTGAACAGCTGCCTTTCCACGCCTGACATGAAGAACACTCAGAGCCTGTCTTTGCCTGAGCTTTTGGTTGGGGCAAAGAGCGCCCTGAAGTTCTAATTTTCAGGCTGTATCTCAAATGTAATGTCTAGAAATCAATTTTCTGCTTGTCCTCTTGTTTAGTCAAGGGGAGAAATTTGCTGCTTATGAAGGCTTGAGGGCCTGACACCACTTCAAGAGAGCTCTCCAGGATCACAGGTTCAAGTATCTTCTGTGTAAGCGTGCCCTCCCCACACTGCAGAGAGCCTCAACCTTGACCTAGAGGGAATTTCCTTTCTAGAGAAAAGTAAGGAAATTCTGTTTCCACGTTTACAGAGGGAGGTCTCCCCCAATCATTGTCTGGGGCTGTTAGTTCTGTGGGCTCTGGGAGCCCAATTATGTGTGGAGACATTAAAAAAGGAGCCAGCGTTCAGACTGGTGTGCAGAAGACATGGACACAGATCCTGTCAACAAATAATGGAATGTGCTGGTGTGTTGGCATGCACATTTGTGGTTTGGAAGATCACCTTTCAAAGTGGACTTACTGTGCAGTTGAAAATGAGCTGTGACCACCATTTCTATACCTTTCCTGCTTGGATGGTTTGGATGCCATCCGCACAGGCAGCAGAGAAAATAACAGCGGGGTTAACTGTTCGTGCAAGTGTAATAATAGTCTTTAACAGAAGAAGAGTAATTACGTTTGTCTAGTTTTCCCTGCTGTAAAATGTAGTAAGATAAAGACCAGTGTCTACTATGATATGCACCATGCTTCTCTTCTGAAATACATGCCAATGACTCTGAAACAGCCTTTGATCACAAGCTAAATTCACATCTTAATTTTGAAAACTCCATTACTGTTGGGTAGATTCCCCAAAAGCATTTGACAGCTCTCAGACCAGTGCTGTTAGGCCAGAAATCTCAAAGCCGTGGGAGATTTACAGCCTGGGAGATCATAGAGCATGAGGGGGTGCAGTCCCATCCCCCATCGATTCTCCAGCATCACAATGACAGGAGGTATCTGTGTAGCAGAGGGAAGAGCTTGAGAAGGGTGGCTGCATTTGGAAATAGAAGCCCCTGTTAGCAGCCGGAAGCAGTGGTGCTGAAAAGCAATCGCTGGTGTCAAGAACTTTCTTAGCTAAGCAGTACAGCTGGTGGCAATAAATAGCATTCTAATAAAGGAGGATGTTCAATCCATGACATAAGTGCATACTGTTTCAACTACCAAACATAATTTATGAGATTGCATATGTCTGAAATGGATTTTCCCCCTATACATTTATAAATAAAAATGTAAAGATTTCAATGGGAAGAAAAGATCTGCATTTTAAATCAAAGTAAAAAGGGAAGATCAATGAGAAGTGCACTGTTTTTTAAGTACACCATGATACATAACATTTTAAAGATGCTTTGGGTGTCACACTGTACAATTACTTTCATTCCTAAAAAAGATGGATGCTATTTTCTATGATAGTGAGTGCTGTATTTATGACAAGAGGTCTTATAAGGCTCCACCTCTTCCCAGAAGCTGCAAAAAGGCAAATGCTTACGTCGAATACCTTGGCCCTCACTTTCAAAGATATGAGCACATGTTCTTACATAAGCCATTAATGAAATCCAGTCAATTTCACATAATCCTTAAAATGGTTCCGAAGGAACTGTTGAAAATGATGAACCAGTAAAGCCACGTGCACTATTAGCAAGGCTTAAACAACGGGGCTCATCTGACCTCTTAACTCGTTGACTCTGCGTGAGTAAATAAGTTATTAGTTTTGACATAACCAGTGGTTTATTTTACCATCCACTGCTGTTCTTTGTTACATGTTCTATTCATACCACATGTTGTTGCTCTTTATAATTATTGTGGAACATAGCAATTGCACAGACTGTATCATAGCCCACTGGGATAAGCGTTGTGGATAGGGGGCCAGAAGAACTTGCCTTTGACTTAAAGTTTATTCCTACTGCTTTCTTTACATGAGAAAGATTTTTCACTGATGCCATTCGCAAAACTAACTCTATGTTTTAATGACTTAAATTTTGCCAGTTTGAATAGTACTTTATCCAGGAACTCCAAATGCCAATTTGTTTTCCACTGTGAGGTGTGTGTTGAAGCTTATGAAATGAATAGCTGGTTAATCTTTTAAGCTAATACTCAAGAGAAAAACCTACTGAACCTGAAAGCAAAATACAGCATTTACACTGCTGTTCTTTGAAATTCATTTTTCCATACTGTGCCTCTATAACTGCTCATTAACGTCATATTTTTGCATTAAAAAGAAAGGAGAAAGTAAGCTCAGATGTCAATGAGCACCAATATTTTCCTGATCATTTTGTTGACTTTGCAACTCATTACTTAGCGATAGAGAAGCTGAATTTCTATTCTCTTCAGGACGGAAACATTAAAAATTAGTAGTTATAGTATAAAGACATACTGCTAAACGGATATTATTTTTATTTATTTATTTTTTCCTGAGGAAGATTGGCCCTGTGCTAACATCTGTTGCTGATCTACCTCTTTTTTCTGTTTTCTCCCCAAAGCCCCAATACATAGTTGTGTATCATAGCTGCAGAGTTGTAGCTCTTCTATATGGAACGCCGCCTCAGCATGGCTTGATGAGCGGTGAGTAGGTCTGCGTCCAGGATCCGAACTGGCGAATCCTGGGCCGCCGAAGCAGAACACGTGAACTTAACCGCTACGCCACCAGCCTGGCCCCTACGTTTTTTAATTGTAAGTGCAAAGGCAGTCAAGCAAAGGCAGACAGATTTCAAAGCATTATCATCATAGAGTCGAGAATGACTATAGAATAATGTGAAAGTTTTGACACGCTCCAATTGGTAAAGAGAAAAACACTTTAGATAATCAAAAGGCGTAGAGCTACTAGAAGGTTTTTTGCTTGACTGTGTCCCTTCAACTATTAAGAACGAGATGGTTTCAGAGATATTATTTATAAAATTGATAAAGATTTGAATCTAGTGGTTTCTGGGGAATTCTAGGCAGATGCCAACAGAATGTGCTTAAAAAGTTAAACAGCAGTAATGAATTCCTTTAAATATCTCTTAACATGCATATGGATTCTCCAAGTCCGTGCTTTGATTTTGTGTGTGAGGCTGATAGCTGTAAGTCAAACCAGGGGAGTAGAGTTAGTCAAGATTTTAAATCACTTGCATACATGTCCTTTTTCTAAGTCAGCAACAGAGAACATCTGAAAGTTTATCTTACTTTTCAAGGAAACATAGATGGGCATATGGTGAACATTAGTTATCCTAAAAAAATAGGTTTTGGTCATGGCTGAATATTGCCTCTTTTTTTGTGAAATTGTTAGCTCAGGACTGAACTAACTGGACACGTGCACAACATTAATGGAAGTCGTGACAAAAAAATTCTCAGTAGCGGTTCCGCATAATAGGGACTAGAACATACCTTTGCTGTTGATTGTGGGTGGACTTGGATGCTTTTCAATGCAGAAGTGGAGTTATGAGTGGTACCACTCTGATCCTCATATAGAATCCCACCATGCAAATTGATGTTTTAGAATCATCTGAAGTTCCTTTTGAAAAATAGAACTTAATGACGTAGTCTTCCATCAATAATCTTCCTTCTCACTTTTAACAGAAGAACATGTGCTTCCCACTGCTAATGAAATTCTTGTGATGTATGAGGTAACAATGAACAATTTCAAAGAACAAATACACCTAATGGCGATGATTCTCAAGTCTGGATTACCAAGCCCAACCTCTCTCTTGAATTTTGGATGTGTGTTTTCATCTATGCACTTGTCCCAATGGCTTTTCCTGCTTAATGTGTATTAAACACTAAACCCTTATCTACACGAGAAACTTCTTTCCATTCTCAGTGCCAGGGAAAGCTGAATCCTTTTCACAATTTTCTTTTTTCCTGAGGAAGATTCGCCCTGAGCTAATATCCATGGCCAGTCCTCCTCTATTTTGTATGTGAGCCGCTGCCACAGCACGGCCACTGATGAGTGGTGTAGGTTCACGACTGGAAACCAAACCCAGGCCACCGAAGTGGAGCATACTGAACTTAACCACTAGGCCACCAAGGCTGGCCTCACAGTTTTCTTATTTTCACCCTTTGGACACTGTGGATCTGTACAAAGGAGAGACTACTTCTCTCTTTGCTCTGGCCATTGAGAAACTCCAAGGCAAACCTCTCTCTTATCAAGTACTTATATAAATCAGATAACATGCATTTTGAGGGCTAATTTTAATCTTGACTTCAGCTTATTTCTTTTCACCTCCATTTCCCCATTCATTTTATTATTTTTAAACCTGTTGTAAGGTTTCAACCCCTGAAAGGCACTCCCAAATCCAATTACACAAAAAGGAGGAGCATAAATAAATAAACTCAGTGCTTAAATGTCATTTTCTTCCCCATATCCTCTTCCACACTTAATGCTGTAAAGTAGTGACTGCATTTTCCCTTTTCCTCATCCACTATTTCTATTCATTCTCCCTTTTAAATATCTCCGGAAGTCCCTCCTTGTTTTCTCGTTCTACTGCCTTTGTCTTAATTCAGGTAAGCCCTCTAACTGGTCTCCCTTTTTAGACTCTCATTTTAATAAATTCTACTCCCATGAATATGGTTATTAATTCCCTGCTTACAAATACAATTATTATTATTTCTTTGCTTAAAATTTTTTAATTGGCTTTGTATTTCCCATAAGCTAACATCTAAATTTTTGCCACAGTGCACAATGCTATTCATTATCTGGCCCCAGATTTTCTTCTAGGCTTTTCCTCTGCCCTCCCTAATTATGCTATGCAACCAATCACTCAATAATCCTGAACTGCTAATAATGTCTTGAACATGCTATATATTTTTTCACACTTCCTTGTCTTTGGATATGCTATTCCTTTTGCCTGGAAAATATCTATCTCTATCCCCTAATCCTGGCCTCCATCCTTCCTAGAGAAAGACTACTTCTAGAGGCCCAACCTCAAATGCCACTATCTTTCAGAAACGCCCAGTCATACGTTGTCGCTCTCTTCTCCCTGCCGCCTTTGAATACATTTCTGTGGAGGCACATTCCACAGGATATTTGTTTCTTGTCTCTTTCCTTTTTGAGATCTGGGTGCTTCAACAGTTGGGTCTTTTTGTTCTTCTTTGTATCTCCTGTATCTAGAATGAGGCTTGCATATTGCAGACATTGTGTAAGTGTTTATTAAATCAATGAGTGGATGGACAGATGACTGAATAAATGAAGGACTGGGTTAACAAATCTCCTACCTCTAGTCAGTGAGAGATAGAACTGGATTCTCTTGCCCTGTTGAAAATACAGGGTGATTTCAACATTTTTAACCTCTATTGTGGGCTGAATTGTGATCCCCAAAAAAGTTTTGTTGAAATTTTAACCCCTAGTACCACAGAATGTGAGCTTATTTGGAAATATGGTCAGTACAGATGTAATTAGTTAAGTTATAATGAAGTCATAATGGAGTAGGGTGGGCCCCCAATCCAATATGACTGGTGTCCTTGTAAGAAGACAGCCATGTGATGACAGAGAGACACACACAGGGAGAACGCCATCTAAGGACAAGGGTAGAGATTGGAGTTAGGCAGCTGCAAGTCAGGGAATGCCAAAGATTGCCATCAACCACCAGAAGCTAGGAAAAGCAAGGAAGGATTCCCCTACTGGTTTCAGATGGAGCAGGGCCCTGCTAACATCTTGATTTCAGACTTCCAGTCTCCAGAAGCGACACAATAAATTTATATTGTTTTAAGCCACCCAGCTGGTGATACTTTGTTACAGCAGCCCTAGGAAACTAATACACTCCCTAAGTTCATTTTAAATGTGAGCATTATTTTTACATACTTCTTTCCATTTTGATAATGATACATAATTCACTTCAATTTATGTTAACTTCCATAAAGTTTCTAAACAATGTTTCTATCAAAGATTTCAAATAAAGACTTCAATGCAAATATCACTATTGATCAAAAGCACATTGACATAAGAGATGGACTTATCCGAGCAGTATTAAATTAGAGTCCCCTTCTTGCATTGCACTGGAGAATTAAAGTGTCAGTGACCAGAGTTAATAGAGTTTTTAAAAAAAATCAACTCTAGGAAGGTGTCATACAATAAAAATGAATCGGTTTTAAGTGTAAAGATCAATGAATTCTGACCAATGGACACCTCATGTAATCATCAGCACAATCAAAATATAGAACATTTTCATCACCCCAAAAGTGATGTGCCCCTTCCCAGTCAATCTCCTTGCCACCATCAGCCCCAGGAAACTAGTGATTTGCTCTGGTTCCCAAAGATTAGATTTATCATTTCTAGGGTTTCATATGAATGGATTCATACTCTTTAGTATCTGGCTTCTTTCACTAAGCATTACATTTTTAAGATTCATCCATGATGTTGCATGTATCAATAGTACATTCTTTTTCATTGCCGAATAGTATTCCATTATATGGATATACAACTATTTATTCATCCATTCACCTGTTGATGGACATTTGGGTTGGTCCCAGCTTTTGGCTATTATGAATAAAGTTCCTATAAATATTCACTTACAAGTTTTTGTGTTGACATATGTTTTCATTTCTCTTGGATAAATACCCAAGTGTGGAATTGCTGGATCATAGGTTAAGTATACATTTAACATTTTAAGAAGTTGCTAAACTTGCCAAAGCGGTTGTACCATTTTATTCCCTACCAGCAATGTATGAGAATTCTCATTGTCCCATATTGTCACCAAACTTTGATTGACAGTCTTTAAAATTTCAGCTGTTCTAATGGGTGTGGATATTTTGTGGTTTTAATTTGCATTTTCCTAATGACTAATAATGTTGAATATCTTTTCTTGTGCTTATTGGCCATTTGTATATCTTCTTTTGTAAAGTGTCTGTTCAAATCTTTTGTTCAGTTTTTAAAATTAGTTAGCTTGTTTTCTTATTATTGAGTTGTAAGAGTTTTTATATATCCTGGATACAAGTCTGTATCAGATATATGTTTTGCAAATATTTTCTGCCAGTTTGTGGCTTGCTTTTTCATTTTCTTAGTGGTGTCTTTCAAAGAACAGAAGTTTTTAATTTTGATGAAGTCCAATTTATCATTTTTCTCTTCCATGATTTATTCTTTTTTGTGTCCTAAGAAAATTTTGCCAAAGTACACAATGTTTTTTTCCTATTTTAAAAAATAATTTAATAATATTATCTTTATGTTTAGGTTTCTGATCTATTTTGAGTTAATTTTTGCATATGGTGTGAGGTAGGGGCCAGATTAATTTCCTTCTCCTTATGAATATATAGTTGTTCCAGAACCATTTTTTGAAATAACTATGTTTTCTTCATTGAATTATCTCAGCACCTTTGTCAAAAATCAGTTGACATTATGTGTAGGTCTATTTCTTGACTCTCTGTTCCATTGATCTTATGTCGGTTTAGCACACTGTCTTGATTATTGGAGCCCTATACTAAGTCTTGAAATTGGGTAGATTATTCCTTCAAATTTTTTTTTCAAAATTGTCTTGGCTATTCTAGGTCCTTTGCATTTCCTTATAAATTTCAGAATTAACACATCAATTTCTTAAAAAAACCCCAAAAAACCACCAGTAGGACTTTGCTTAAGGTTGCATTGAATCTATAGATCAATTTGGTGAGAACTGACATCTTAACAATAGTAGGTCTTCTGATCTATGACCCTAATATGTCATTTATTTCAGCCTTCTTTATTTCTCTCGGTAGAAATTCACACATTTTAAAACAGTTTTTGCTCAAATTTATTTCTCAAAGAAGAACCATAATTCTCCCCTTCTGACTTGGGTCTTGTTATACTCTGAACAGCACAATATATGGACCATTGAAAACCAAAGCAGAACCAAGAAAAATCAAACCATTTTGATATTGGGCATAATTAATTTATCTCCCTTCTTCCATATAATGATCATGTTCATAGAGTAAAATTGCAGATGAAGATCACTCAAAGAGATTAATTTTTCCTTTATAGTTTGAGAAAAAATGACAATAATTCACAGGCCAATACATTACTGTAGGCCTCTAAATTTTAACATTATGGATATGAATTTAGCTAATGTGAAGATATGCAACTTTCATTTGTACTATGTATGGCATGAACATATCTTTAAATGACCTAGTTGGAAGAGAACTGCCTCTTCTTGGGTTTTTGCTGTCTTTCTTTGGCTATGTCATGAGCTCAAGGCCACATGACAACTGAAGACTTTATATACTGGTTGCATACTGAGGTTATATACTAGTTGGAGATTGTAGGAGATGATTATAGATTGAGAGTTGATATGTAGGCTGTAGATTATAGTAGATTTACCCAGAATGTTTTATGTTTGGCCTAATTTGGATGTACTTAGATTTTGTGACTTATAAATGTTGGGGAAAAGTATAGCCCACAATCCCTTATCTGTAGTTCTGAAATCCAAAAAGTTCTGAAAACCCCCAATTTTAAAATAAAGTTTAATATCAAAACCTGATCTGACCTGAATTCATTTATTGGCCAAGCCTCACCTAAGCTGACATGAGGCTGTTTTTGGTCTTTTCTGTCATTTAGTGTGAGTGGTCAAACAAGTCACTGCAGAGATGTTTGTGCATTTGATTGTTGGATGCTGTTGCATAACCTGATGGGATGTTCCATACTACATGGTATGTGAACCATGTTATCTTCCCACAATCTGAAAAATTCTGAACTCTAAAATACATCTGGGCCCAAAGGTTTGAGATAAATTATTTTGGACTTGCGTATCTGATTTCTTATGTATTGTAAAGTGATGCAGACAAGCTGTGGTAAATTTGTAGAATCCATTTTTTTGTGGCACCTGGTTTGTGAGTGGTCATGAAAACAGGAGTGTAAAGTTCCTTCATTTTTGGCAGCCCAGACTCCATTCTGCCTTTCTAACAGTATCTGGCTCCTTTTGGCAAATGGCTTCTTCCCTGTCTGAAGGTGGGGACTAGGCCAGGTGTCTCCTCACAAGAGAAAAGCTGAAGGGGACAGAACCTCCCTTTTCCGTCTCCAATGCTGTCAAGTCGTGGGCATGTGTGACCCCTTCTTGGTCGGCCATTTGGATGCCCAGTCCTGCAAATCTTGGAGGAGTAGGGTAAACAACACAATGACTGAGTGAAAGACTGTACATCATGCATCTTAGCAGCAAGTGCTAACCAACACGTTCTTATATCTTAGCCCTCTGGACTCAACTATCTTCAGCCTTGTCCCTCGCCCTCAGTACCTGTGAGTGCGACGCTATTTGGAAATAGGGTCTTTGCAGATATAAGCAAGTTAAGATAAGGTCATACTGGATTAGGGTGGACCCTAATCCAATATTACTGGAGTCATTATAAGAAGAGAAGAGACACATAGACACACAGTGAGAATGCCAGGTGACAACGGAGGCAGGGATTGGAATGATCCATCTATAAGCCAAGGAACGCCAAGGATTGCCGGGAACCACCAGACGCTGGAAGAAGCAAGGAAGGATTCTTCTCTAGATCCTTCAGAGAGAGTACGGCTCTGCCAACACCTTGTTTTCAGACTTCTGGTCTTCAGAACTGTGAGATAATAAATTTCTGTTGTTTTAAGCCACCTAGTTTGTGGAATTTTGTTACAGTAGTCCTTTGAAACTAACAGACTGTCAATAAGTTCTCTTTTGGTAAAGTCAACCAGCATTTGTTTCTCTTATTTGCAACTGGGCATTCTAACCAATATGCCAAGTAATAATCTATATACTCTTGTGTGATCCATGTATGTTATACACTTTAAAAAAACTCTAAACAGGAATATGTTTAGGAAAAAAAAGTTAAATTTTCCTACCTGAAGAACCACAAGTACCAAAGTTAAAAGAAAAAATGCTCAGAAATTCGGATATGACACTACAGGGCCACTAAAATCCTGAAGGTTCCAAAACAAAATATTTTGTTGCTCATAGGAACAAATTAGTGGATAGCCAATCAGGGATTGCCTTTACAATATGTCAAAATAGGCTGTCCTTTACACAAGAGAAAGTCTTCTTTATGTTATGATTGCTTTTCAAGATACAGTACATTATGATAAACGATCATGTACATTGTTTTGACAATCAGAGAATTTTTAAATGAGAAACTGATTTGCCTGCAGTGATGAACTGAATTGTAAAAAAAAACATTAGCAATGATGATATCACTTAAAATTTATTTAAGAATTGTGTTACAGTTTTGCTTTCTTTTTAATCAGGAGGAAAAAAAGCAGCCAAAAGGCATTTATTTTGTAGTAACAAGAATCTGACAGGTCTCATTAGAAGAACTCACTCAAAGATCAAAAGGTGTAGGCTGGGTTGTTTCTGCTATATCATGTTTATGTGACCACCCAGCTACAGTATCGAGATACCCTACTCGTGTTTTTAACCTTGGGCATGGGGGAATGTCACCAACTTTCTCAACTGTTTGTTCTCAGGTTCTTAGAGTAAGAGGGTGCTGATTTTCACCAGTTTCAAAGGGGATATGTAATCAGGACCCTGGGCCTAAGGATCTGTGTGTCAGGCGTGAAATGCTTCCTTGATTTGTAGAAAACACAACTCAAGGTAAAATAGAAATTTTCACCACTTTCCTCCATTCATGCCTGACAAAACAAAACAAAACAAAAACCCAATGGCTCAAATAACTTGTTGATGAATAAAGAAAGTGTCAAAGGTGAAGAAGTGTTCCTAACAGGCATGGTAAGATTATTTGTACTAGAATTTTCGGGGAGCTCTGTTGGGCCTTGAAAGTGCCGCTATGTCACAGTTAGGGTGTCGTGGGGGGAGGGTGCCTGGCTGCTTGCCAAAGAGCCTCATGGTTGGCACTTCCCTTGATGAATTTAAAGTAGAGCCCTCAGATTTGCAGGCTCTGAAATTCGATGTATTCAGCACCCTGAGATGAATCTGTTCCTTGTGAAGAGACTTGCATGAACTTAGCTCATGTGAGCCCGATATGTAAACCAGAATGCCAATTTACTTAATTAAAATATAAAATACAATCATGAGAAGACGAGACAGGTTTGTTTTCTCACCAGCAAAGAGAACTCTAAATGAGAATCCAAACTGTAATGAGAAAGACACTTACATGTACAGAATCAGAACGTGGGATATTAGTTGTGGGATTCAAATTTCAGCGGCCTTACTAACCCAAGTCATCCACCTCCGCAAGCAGACCCCCACTGGCACCCAACGGGCTGACGCAGAACCTGGCCTTCCAGCCCTTGGCAGTGCTGGCCACATCTGCCAGCTGCTTTACTTCTGACTCCTGATTCTCCAAATTTCAGTCTGACCACTCTCCTTCTGAAGGGCCACTTCCTACTCTAGATGTTTCAATGCCACTGGTAGAGCAGCTGCTTTGGACATACAGTCACCATCCTGATCTTCAGACTGGGAGAATCTTCTAGTCATCTAATAACACCTTATTTACCTACAATTTAATTTTATATCACGTAACATGTAAAAGGTCCCAACTTAACAAATTCTGGTCTGGAGGAAGCCTTGCCTTTGCCCTGTGTACCATCCACAGGCACTAAGATCCTGAAGACGTCTCTGCCTCTTCTCACTGCACACAAGGAGACTAGACTGTGAAGTATGAGTTACTTGAGAACTGAGAGTAAGTCTTACCGATGTGTACCTGGCCCAGGTGAATGTGTGTTGAGTGAATGAGTGTGAGTGATGAGTGCTGCTGGCCTGTTTTGAACTTGAGTTGACATGAAGTAGCAGAGTGCATTGATCCATAGAGGTTTTCCTGCCCAGCACTTTCTGATAATGAGAAATACTTTTTTAATTAAATCAAATCTTTGCTAATGAGTAACCTTTCAAGCTCTTGTTGTGCCAGACATATTCAGTTCACGGTGAAGAAGTGCATTGACCTTTTGAATTTGCCATTTCATTTGAATAATTTAGACTGTTTTCTTTTTTCTAGGCAATGTAGGCACAAAAAGTAGGACACTGCTCCTGAAAAGAATGGTCAATAATTGCAGCTATGAGTCAATATCACATTTTCTCTTGCTGTTTTCCTCAGGAACGAGAAGCTCCTCTCTTTACTGGAGAATGATCTTACTGGTCTCCCGGAGGTATTAGTCCACTAATCGACACATTTATTGAGTGTCTTTTATGTGCAGAGCATTGCAATAATTGTAGTGTGTGACACAGATAATCATTATATGTTCTCCACTTTTGGACATCTTCCGCATGAGTTGGAAAGCTAACATCTACATAATAAAAGTTAGCTATCATTACAAGGCGGTACTGATATATACTAAACAGGTGCAAGAGACCTCAAAGACCAGAAGCACTTACACATAACCACTCACCACTGGGGAGGCTGGAGAATTCTTCAGGGGCTTCGTGAAAACTTTGCTTTCTTCTCATCTTAACTTTCTCATGTCCATAAAAAGAGAAATCGTTTAATTATTTTATGTTCAAAGATATTCGACTTTCTTGGATTATATAACATAGGGTGAACTTTTGGGCCACGTATAGTGTCAAGGCCAACTTCTCTAACTACACTCTCTTCTGAGAGCTTTATGTACTAATGACGTCCAGATTCATATCTCCAGCACTGCCTTCCCTTTGACCTCCAGATGTAACATTTGACTGTCAACTTGACAGCTGAGCTTGGTTGTATTCTAGTAGGCATCTCAAACCTAATATATCCAACTCTAGATTTCTACTCCATCTCGTTCTTCACCATCATCACAAGCCTCAAGCCTTCCTCAGATCTGTAAATGTCATCTGACCACTTGATCAAGTAAAATATCTAGATGTCATTCTTGAGTCTTTGTTTCTCCTCACCTTTCCTCCTCTTGTCATTCTTGAGTCTTTGTTTCTCCTCACCTTTCCTCCTCCTCGCCTGTGCAATCTATCCACAAGTCTTCGAGGTTCTAGCTCCAAAAGATATCCCTTATCTATCCACTTCTATCACCCTCGTCCAGGCTACCATCATTTCTTGCCTGGTCTTTCTTTTTCTTTTAATCTCTTAATATTTTTATTGTGGTAAATACACATAACATAAAATTTACCATTTCAACCATTTTTAAGTGTACAGTTCAATGGCATTAAGTACATTCACATTGTTGTGCAACTATCGCCACCATCCATCTCCAGAACTTATTCATCTTCCCAAACTGAAACTCTGTACCTATTAAATAACTCCCCATTCCCCGCTTCCCACAGTCCCTGGCAACCACCATTCTACTTTCTGTCTTTATGAATTTGACTATTCTAGGTAGCTCATATAAGTAGAATTATACAGTGTTTTTCCTTTTGTGACTGGTTTATTTCACCTGGCATAATGTCCTCAAGGTTCATCCAGGTTGTAGCATATGTCAGAATTTCCTTCCTTTAGAAGGCCGAATAATATTCCGTTGTATGTACATACCACATTTTGTTTATCCATTCATCCATCAATGGACATTTGGGTTGCTTCACCTTTTGACTATTGTGAATAATGCTGCTTTTTATCTGATCTTGGCTTCCTTTCTTTTCTCCTAAAATCTATTTGCCCCATAGCAGCCAGAGTAATCTTTTAAACATGTAAATCAGATCATGTCACTTCTCTGCTTACTATCTTCGATTGGCTTTCACTTGCAACCAGAATGAAATCTAGACTCCTTACCACACAGTCTTGTCCTTGTCTACATTCTTCCCTCTCCTTCCAAGCTCTCTATATCCAACCACAGGTCTACTTATCATTTTCAAATAGTATAGACCGTTCCTGTCTCAGGGCCTTCACCCTAGCTGTCCCTCTGCATGGGATGCTCAGCCCTTCTTCTCGTTTAGGTCTTTGCTCTATGTCACTTTCTTTGGGCACATCATCTAAAGTGCCCCCTTTCCCAACCATGTTCCTATCTGTCACATCTCCCTATACTCTTTTCTCCACAGCACTCATCACTTTGAAAATAGATGTGTTCATTTATTGGTTTACTTATTTATTTTCTGTCTCTTCACCATGCCACTACTGACCTGTGGATAGGATAATACCCAATGCAATCTGAGGAATTGAAAAGCAGTGAATTTAACAATTACAAAGTTAGTTGGCTTCTTATTTTTACTCTTCGGTGGTGTAGTATATTAATTCGCCAAATGCAATACGTAGACATTTGCAAAGGGCACATGATACTTCAACTATTGAATGTTTTCTGGATTATGGTGCCTAGACTACAATAGCATGATACCGCCAGATTGAGACCAAGCATCTGAAAAGTGAGTATGTCCCTTGGAAGTACTTAAGACATAATAGATCAATATATTTGTAGAGATATGTCAGAATCAGTGTGTAATTTGTATTAAATGACTGAGGACACTCATAGGTGGTACCTAGAGATCCCTGCTGTTACTGATCACACACTGCTCTCAGGGAAAAAAATTGCACACACACTCTTAAACTGGGTATATTTATTTACAAATTGTTTGTGTGTCTAGTAAAATATTGATACAATTTGTAAACTATATTAAATATCAGTAAAATTAAGTTTTTCTTTTTTAAGATTGAAAAATAAATAGAGGCTCCGATACACTTTTCCTACACATCCTCTGGGTGAATGCCTCCCACTCTTGGGTCCACTGGCCTAATCGTGGACCATGAGGTGTGTCAATAGCAAAGCTCTCCTCCCTGTCACTGGCCAATCTTCCATCAGTATAGTTTGTAGGGGGATAGAACAGTTCAGCTGCTGATGTGTCTCCTTGAAATGCAGGGAGAGCCCTCTACGGTCTCTGGTATGATCTACCAGTTTTTTATTAAGCGAAGTTGTTAATATTCTAGACTTAATTTTCTTCATATCCTCCTGGTGGATATAATAGACTCTGCATTTTTTTTAATCAAAGGAGCCTTTGTTTTCCAGTATGATACCAGGCAAGGTTTTCATACTTGTAATTTATGTAGACAAATTTAATGGCTTTCAGAATACGAATGTTTTATATTTGAGACTAGTTGAAAGAGACATATACAATAATTTTGCCCATTGTTTACAAATTTATTCTAATAAATATGACTAGCTTTATTTAAGAAATAGAGATGTATAAAGGGCATCTTTTTATTGAATTGAAGTGTACTGTAAGTACACTGTATGTTGCTAAGTTGTTTGGGGATGCTTGGGATAGCAATAGTCATTTGCTCAGTGAGTTGATTTTCCACTTATGTTCTTTTTAAAATTAAGAGAAAAATAAGATTCTTCACCGCATAGCATTTGAATTATTACTCTGTGACTAGATTGTTTAGTTTCCAATAAATTGAAAATTTCATTTTTCCATGAGCTTTTGTAAGAGTTTCGCCATGTCAAGTGGCGGAAGAGAGGAAAAAGCAGAGCTGCCTTCACGGGAGGCCAGGCCTGTTCTTGGCTTTGTGTCTAATTGGTGCGTGACATCCAGCAGGTCACTTCAGCGCTCTAATGTGGCTGTTTTCTCATCTATTGAATGGACACAGTAATTCCTGTTCCCCTACACATTTTTAGGAAGTCCGTTTGCTCTGTAGGAATATGCATGGAAATGACTATATAAGTGAAGAGATTTTGCCATAAAAGTTGCTCACATGTGAAGTATTACTATGCAAATTAATTTCACATTTTAAAAGCCCATTTTTTTTGTTTTATCTACTGTTATTTTTTATCCCTATTTTCAAATGAACTTTTTATTTTCTAATAGTTTTAAGATTTACAAAAAAGTTGTGATGACAGTACAGAGAGTTCCCATATACCCCACATCTGGTTTCCTCTTTTATCAGCATTTAAGATTAATATTTTATCCATATTTTTAATCACTAAAATAAATATTATTCTATATCCTCAAGGTCTCAAAAGTAAATGTGAGATGTTTCCTTTTCTGTGATCTTAGCTGTCCTTCCTCCTGCAACGGAAAACAGTATATTTGCTGTAAATAGATGTATCAGTTTTGATTCCAAATAACAGAAAAGCTGATTCAACTGGCTTAAAGAGTAAAGAAAATTTATTTTCTCAGGTAACAGGAGGTGTGGAGGTAGGGCAGTTCCAAGATTGATTCAGGGACTGTGTGACGTCAGCAGAGGTGGGCTTTTTCCATTTTTTGGCCTCAGCATCCTCAGTGGGTTGGCTTGCCTGCAGGCTGGCACTCCTTCTGGTTCCAGATTGCTGCAGCAGTTCACGCATCTCATCCAGATGCAAGCACAATCAGAAGAAGAGAGACTGTTTCTTCCTTTGTGATTCTTGGTCAGCAAGCAAGGTCTTTTCCAGACTTTCAGCAGACTTTCCATTTTCTTTGGTCCAATTGTATCATATGCCCATGCCTCTCTTACTCTACTGGTAAGAGAAGCGGGGCGCCATGAATGGCTTACAGTAATCATGATCCACCTCTTGGGGTTAGGGCGGGGGCTGGAGTTCTTCTCCCCTAGGAAGTACCTGGCCATCCAGGGGACAGTGGACACCTGGACAAAAGTAATGTTGGAGTAGAAAAGGAGGTGTGATGTGGTGGTGATTGGCTGTTGGGTGAACAACTAACAAAGGCCGTTACAACTGATATGATTATACTTGCATAATAATGGTGAGTGGAAGAAATTTAAATAATAAAATAACTAACACTTATTATTTGCTTATTATGTATCAGGTATTATTCTAAGAAAGAAGTGGGATTCCATAATATAACCAAGGCATTTTCTGACATACTTTGAAGTAATGTAGATTTGGGGATCCAGTATGGCTATTAGGGGCCTTCAAAATTTGCAATGCTACCTATTTTATAGATTCTGAGATAATATATGCCAAATAAATATTCGTTGAATGAATATTTTGTCCAAAGCTATGAAGCAAGATATACTTTTTGCTTCTTTTTGCTTGCATATGATTTATTTTTCTAAGTTTTGGTCCCGAGGACATTTTGACTTTAAACAATATATATATATTTCAAGTAGAGTTAGTGTAGATCAGTTAATATAGGTAATATTTTATAGATAATAAATTGAATCAGGAAAAAGCTTAAGTTTGAACTGTCAGAATATTACCAACATTTGAAGAACTAATTTGAAACTATTAGAATCTATTTTTAAAATTTTACATTTATTTGCCTTTTTGTTGTTTATTGAGATATAATTTATAAACAGTGCAACCTTTAGTGCACAGTTCTATGAATTTTGAGAAACGTATACAGTGTATAATCATCACCAGAATTAAGACAGAGAATATTTTCAATATCCCAAAATGTTCTCTCTTGTCATTTTGTAGGACATTTCCTCCTCCTCCAATTTCTTCCAATTTCCTCTCCTCCACCCCAACTCCTGGAAATCATTGCTTTGATTTCTGTCCTGATAGTTTTGCCTTTTCCAGAAGATTATATAAACAGAATCATACAGTATATAGTCTTTTAAGTCTGGCTTCTTTCACTTAGTGTAATTCTTTTGAGATTTTTCCATGTTGTAGTATATATCTGTAGTTGATACCTTTTTAGTGCTGAGTACTATTCTGTCATATGGATTCACCACAGTTGGTTTATCCACTCATAAGTTGATTGACATTTGGCTTGTTGCTAGCTTGTGGCAATTATGAATAACATTGCTACAAATGTTCGTGGAGAGGTTTTTGTGACAACATTTGTCTTCATTTCTCTTGGGTAAACGTCTAGGAGTGGAATTGCTGGGTTATATGGTAAGTGTGTATTTAATGTTATAAGAAACTGCCAAATTGTTTAACCAAGTAGCTATACTGTTTTGCATTCCCACCAGCAACCTATGAAAGTTTCAGTTGCTCTACATTCTCCCTCAATATTTGGTAATGTCAGTTTTTTAAATTTCAGCTATTCTAATAGGTGTGTAGTAGTATCTCATCATGATTTTCATTTGTATTTCCCTAACGACTAATGATGCTGACCATCTTTTCATGTGCTTATATGGCATCTCTCTTCATTGGTGAAATGACTGTTTGAATATTTTCCCAATTTTTTCTATTGAGTTTTTTTTATTGAGTTTTGAGAGTTATGAAATATTCTGGATGCAATTTTATTGATAGGACTCACAAATATTTTATCCCAGTCTGTGGTTTATGCTTTCATTTTCTTTATGTCTTTAGAAGACTAATCTATTTTTAAGATTTAAATTGTTATGTTCTAGGTCTGGCAGAAATAAAAAAAAATTTATGTATGGTTGCTTAAAGATTACTTATACGCAGGGTTAGCTAAAATGACTTTCAAAAACCCAAAAGGCCATGATAATTTTTACAATAGATTTTTCTCTGATATCCTGAAAAAAATGTGAAGCAGCAATAACATTAAGGCTTTCTAAAATACTAAAATTATGAGCTATGTTAGTTACAATATTCATAATTATTTATCTTTGTCCTGTAGGCTTGCAGAATGATTACTACTTGTAATAGAAAATTAAGCTATAGAACGATGTTCATGAACTTCTCCATATAGCTCATTATAACACCATTATAATGGCAGATGAACCAAAAAGCAAACAAACAAACAAAAAACCAAGAGTGATTGCCGATGAGCCCCTGGGATAATGTCATATTAACTAAATAGAATATTAAGTCAATACTCTATCTTTTGTTTTACAATATTTGGAAATTCTACTCTATTGGTTGAGATAGGCTAGGCTGATGTTACAGTAACAACTCCTAGATCTCAGTGGCTGAATACATATAAGTTTATTTCTGGCCCCTGTTGGTTGGTGGTGGTGTGTGGGTTGCTCTACTCAGTCTCTCAGAGCACCCCCCTGGAGGAGAATTCAACCTCTGGAACTTTGGTTGGGTGGTACAGTGGAGGAAGAGAGAGAATAGAGAATCCTGCAGGGCTCTTCACTGCCTCACTGGTGGAGGTCTCATCCACTCACACTGCATTAGCCGGAATTGGTCACACGGCCCCGAATAATCGTAAGAGGGCTGGAAAGTGAGTCTCCTGTACATTCAAGAAGTCAAGGAGAATTGGAATATTGGTGAGTACCAGTAATGTTTATCACATTTTCTAAAATGGCATAAAAGATAAATTATAACCACATTATATAAATTAGAGACATTTTGAGACAGTTTTATTACTTACTTGCTGGGAAAACTTGGACAAGTTACTTAACTTCCGTGAACCTCAGTGACCCCATCTGGACAAGGGGTAATAGTGATAACTAACATTTATCGAGTGTTTACTGGAAGCCAGGTCCTGTTATAAGTACTCGACATATATCAAATGCTTTACTATTTACATCTCATATGCAGGAGGAACATATTATCGCCATTGTTACTGATGAGGCCATCAGGGCACCATGAGGATAGGGAACTTGCTGACCCAGACAGACTGTGAGAGCCGGTTCTGTGATCAGAACCCAGGCGTCTGGTGCCAGGGCTCCTGGGCTTCATGACTAGGCTCTATCTACCTCCTCTTTCGTAGGTAAGCATATCTGTTTGCATTAGATGCATATTAAGTTCCCAGCACAGTAGGCAAGTCCTTGTCATTATAGCATTTTAGACATACTGCCAAAGATAGAAAGGAAATTTGGCTACTGTATTCATTTGAATAATTCAGTGAAAATGGTGTTGTTTTGTTGTGGGGTGGGGAGTGGAGAGGAAGGTGGGAAGGGTTATCCCAAAATGATTGTATATCTGGCCAAGGGTTTCTAACCACAGTTCTTTAAGGGGGCCCTTTGCTCTCTATAACTCGTTTTCCATTCTGATCTCAGTACTAATAATGATGTCCCTGGAGGCTTCAGTTCTGGCAGAGACACATGACAGATTTTCACAGAGTTCTACTGTATAACGTATTTGATGGGGGTGCTGCATAATAAATTGATGGGTTTTTCTCCTCTCTGAGGGGACGTAGTTTCCATCCTAGCCCTCTTAGAGTTTCATATTGCTTAGGGATCAGTGTTTCTGGGTATGTCTTAAGCAATCAGTAACTTTGTTAGACTTTTTAAACAAATCTTTCCTGCAGTACAGTATAAGAAATTACTGACCTGGGCTCAGTGGCTCTGCTACTTCCGGTTCTGGTGGTTTTTTTTTTAGTCTTTTCCTCATGGTCACAAGGCGACTACTGCAGTTCCAACCATCCCATCCTTATATCAAAAGGAAGGAGAGAACAGAAAATGGCTTTCCTTTCAATAGGGAAGAAAAGTTTTCTTTGAAACCTCACAATAGGTGTTTCCTTATGGCTCACTGGCTATAATGGTGTTGCAGGCTCATCATTGGACCAGTGCCCCTGTGCTGTGATAAAGCATCTTCCTCCCATTCCTGATAAAAATTGTATTCTGTTAGAAAGGATGAAGGGGTGTGTATGTGTGTGTGTGTGTGGTTTGTGTAGACGATACACTGGGTTTGCCATATATTCTTTCTTTCTCCTGCAGGCACCCAGGAGAAGATCACTCCCTATATGGATTTTCATTTTGAGGGCCTATTAGCTGCTCTGGAACTGACCCCAGAGCCCTCCTAGGGTGGCAACATTGACTCTCCACCCTAGATGGGAAGGGCCAATCTGGCTGTCTCTGGTGAGCCTCCAATTCCAGGATATGGGGAGTTGTGGTTCCCACAGTAACTAAGATGCTTTTTCTCATCACATCTCCAACTCTATCAACAAATGCTTATGTGCTAGAAGAATGAACGGACTATTTTGGTGACTCTGTAATTTCACTTCAACATATTGCAAACCCAGATCCATTTTAGGTAATAATCAGATCAAGCCATTTCAGGAGAGTTTGTGTCAAGCTTCACATTTTTAACAAGATATGATGTCAAATTGAGTCCAATGCAAATTAATTTGAAAATTTCAAATTTAGTTAATGAAAGCACCTGGATTAGCTTTAGACCACACAGCCTGCCACACTAAAATGGCCCATGGCAAAGTTATTCTCAAGGGCTGTCACTTCTGTTCTGCCAAACTTTTACCATTTGTGAGTATAACGAGATGGTATTTTTGCTCTTCGATTCTCCCTTTCGTAATTTATGCAACACATCGTCAAGAGAAGGGGCCACTGAAGGCACCAGGAAACTTCACAAAGCACACTATCAGTTTCCTTTCACTTGTTCTTACTCCACAATTGAGGTTGGAGGTGTGGAGGGAGCATTCCCAGGGGATCCTACTGGCTCGCTGCAGTTTGATCTCTTTGTCTCCCAGTGTTCCATGCGATACTTCTAACAGACTACGAAAAGACATTCTCTGGGTGTTGATCATAGGCCAGTCTGGGCAACTGATACTACAATTTAATTTTCATGATGGGGTGGACACACATTTTAATACTTATTTTTAAAATTATTTTTCAGTTTCCAGAAAACATATAGTATGGAAAGAGAACTCACTCTTTTCAGAATAAGTATTGTTCCAAATTTCCTTTAATGTTGTAAAGTAAATAAATAAGCAACTTCTATGAGAAGCATAGCTCAGTTAGTTAACTCCTCTGCATACAGACAAAAGAGCGCTCACCCACTGGCAGGGGGGTTGTAAAGTGTAGTTAATTGTTTGCAAAATGCTCTCAAGCTCCCAGATGTAAGGAGCCACAATTTTCCGTGCCCAGCATTCTTGTTACTCTAGAATCTGCCTCCAACATCAAGGAAGACTGGCCTGTTTTGAGAGGGGAGCATCAGTACTTGTTCAACTGTTTAAACACTGTTCATCTCGCCCGTGATCTAATGAGGTTTATGTTTAGGGGTGGCACCCGGCAAAAGTCATGTCTTTAAAAAGCTGCCACCAATAGTGTCACAATCATCAATCAGAGGAAGAATCCATGAACAAACTAGTTTTTTCCCCAAA
Source organism: Diceros bicornis minor (assembly GCF_020826845.1). NCBI lineage: Eukaryota > Metazoa > Chordata > Mammalia > Perissodactyla > Rhinocerotidae > Diceros > Diceros bicornis. Next base: position 35,126,537 of record NC_080744.1, on the reverse strand, counting down.
TTCCTTTTGCTTTGCTTTTTTTGTCTTTTCAAAGATTGAATTCAAATAGCACTTTATGCTTTCTTTCATTGAATTAACAATGGCCTGGAGAAGGTATTTCAATCCCCTTAAAGAAACCTTTTATATTATGACAAACTAGTGAATTTTTGGAGGCTCATCTGGTGCAGGGCAGATTTGGGCTGTCAGTCAGATGTGTAAGTGCTGGCTGGTTCCTGTGCTGCGCCACCGCTGCTGAAGTTGTATTTATGGCAAAGGCTATGGTCACTATCAAAAGAAACACGGGCTCATGGCCGCTGAGCTCCTCCTCCCAGCAGAGGAATGTTAAACTAGACATTTGTCTGTGAAAACAATCAACTAAACACATGCCCACTCTCAAAGGAGGGTCTTGTACTGCCTGTCTCTAAACTTTTGGAAACATAGCTTTTTAAAATAAGCTTTAGAAAAAGCCTTAAGCCAAGATATCCACCTTACACTGATTTCTACATTAACATAGAAAATCACACATTTTTAGTGGTGTATATTGCTCATTAAATGGATCCTTCCATGGTAGTAGTAATATTATTAATAATTATATAATGTATAATGCAACTATAATATATGATGCTAATTTTATTAGTGCTGTGATTTATGATGTATTAAGCACTAATCTTATTTAATCCTCGTAATAATCCCATGTGATAGGTATTATTTAGATTTTACAAATTAAGAAACTGAAGCTTTTAGGGAGTTCAAAGTAGGTGGAGAGGCAGAGATTCCAGCCCATTGTCAAAGCGTGTATAATTCACCAGCCTCTACTGGCTACAGTTCTAGAATATTCTATGCTAATCATTTTTGGTGATTATCAGAAAAGTTCATGAATTATTGTTGGTTTAAATACTATCTTATCCTTACAGGCAGAGAAGATGGTAAAGACAACATCTGTGGATTTTTTTCAATGAGAGGAAAATCAAATGAAGATGTAAATTGGCCAAGGGGGAAAATGTCTTAAAAATGTTTCCAAATTCATTCTTAGTGGCACATCCTTAGGCTAAACGGCAATGTATAGAAACTGATTGCCACCAAATGATAAGGATTTTAGCTTACTAAAGCTCAAATAAAATGAGATTTCTGTCAGAACACCAGCTGATTTCTACCACAGAGATTAGGGTATCAGGTCAGGGCAAGACCAGTAAGGCTCAGAATGTTCGTTCAAAAATATACTATGACCCTTTACTCTGTAAATAGTAAACATAACTAAGGTATTGAAAATTCCTTCCAGAATAAATTATTAACCCTACGGTGGAAGGGATAGTCGACAGGAGGTTAGGAGGTACAGATTCTGGTCCTGCCTCTCATCAGCTGGCTATGTGACCTTGGACGAGTCACTTGACCTCTCCAGACTTTAATTTTTTCATCCGCACAATGACGCCTCTGGTCTCTTCCAATTCTAAAATTCTCCACGTCTATGAGTCAGACTCATCTCATCTTTGCTAATGGCTCAATTTTACTTTCCACACACCTCTTAGGGAATTGTCCAGGAACCATCTGAAAATGCAATTCAATTCTCACGTGAGTTTCTCTGCTCACTCTACACCCCCATTCTGCTGTTTTTAACCCCTTTGTCATTGGGAAACACTTTCAAGGATAGTGGGGAAGCAAGTAAGATGAAAATAATTTACCAAAAGACGGAGTTTTACATTTACATGCAATGCACCCATGTCCACTTTGCCATCTCTTTCGTTGTTCTGCTTTTCGATTCTCCTGTTATGTTGGAGTGGTTTTTTTTCATTTATTGCAAAATCCTTTTTAAAAAATTGTAGCTTTGAAAACTAAGATGGATTCTTCTCTTCAAATTGGCAATAAACAAAATATTTTTAAGACTTTTACCTACTAATTTTTCACGTGCAATGATTGTCATTATTTTAGCTGCCAGAATTAATGAACTGATACAATTAAAAGGTTTTAGGAAAATTATTTATGCCTTAATAGGAAGTATATTAATAAAAACTGCATTACCATGTAAAGCATACCAATCTCCATCATCTTGAAAATATTTTAAAACTTCTTCTTGGGAGCATATTTTAAAACAAGTATTACAAATATACAATCACTACCTTATAGAAATGCACTGTACTAAGTAGGAAATTGGTACCTAGTTGATATAAAGATCATGAAAGAGAAGGAAGGTACAGTCTGCAGCTGATCTTGAAACCTCAGCCTGATTTTACTGGGAAAACAAACCTAATATGAATTACTAAACAGATTTCAGCCCTGGACCAACACTCTGCTTGATGTTAGAGAACCAATGGAAAATGTTACTGCTTGTTTTATCACTCAGGCCCATGAACAAGGTTATGAGTTCTGTTCCAAATACTTAGAATTTATTCATACTTGCACTAAACGTGAATGGCCTAGGGCAGGAATTGAAAATATGTGGCATCTATGTGATCACTACCCACTCCAAAGACTAGTGCCCATAACTGATCATAACCCTTTTTCCTGCTGAGCTGAATCAGCCTCAGAATCCTTCTCAACAGCAGCGAATGCAACCACCATAAGCAAATAGAAAACTATTTGCTGCCCGTAGTCTAGAATTAAAATATCTTATTCAAAGCCTCATAGGTTTCTCTCTTTCTTTATTATACTGTATTGTCTTTTCTGAAATTTTCAAATCTTTTGTTTTCATTTTGACAAGTAATTATTTTTCAAGACTGACCTTTTATTGCATAATTTTAAATTCTCCTCAGTACCTCAAACACTTCTAAATACACTTTAGGCACTCAATAAATATTTGTGCTTGAATACTCTAAATGCTAGAAATATAAGACAGAAATATACATGCAGCCAGAGAGGACCCGGTCTCAGGAATACCTGTACTGGGTGTCAGTTCTTTCCAGAAACTCATGCACCAAACAGGCCCAACCAATTAAGCTCTGGGAAACCAACAAAGAAAAAACGTGGAAGTTCCAGTTCCTTTTGTGTTACGTTTCCAAAATATGAGGAAATATGCCAAATGCCTTTGGCTTTCAAATGATAACATACTCTGAATTAATGACTAACGGGGAAATGCCCCCTGAGCAGCTCATGGATAGTGTCTCTCCAAAGTCAGAGCCTGTTGGCAAATGACCAAAGAACTCTTCTCTCCTGAGCCAGCCTGCCACTTACATGGCCAGGAAGCACTTTGCCACCAACTCAGCATTATAAAAGTGAGCAAATAAAATCACCATTTGCAGTTAATCTAATAACTCCACTGAAGATCCCCAAATTTGTGTTTGAAACACATTTGATTTGGGGCCTTGACTTGAGTTTTGGGGAATATATTTCTTAAATAGAAATAAAGATAAATATAAAAATAGTAAGATTAATAACAAATAAAAAAGACAAAGATAAGCCTTGAGACTTCTTTAAAAAAAAAGAGAAACAACGGTAAGATTTTTAAATGTTCCAGTTTATTTAGTAATATGTTGCATAAACAATAATGTACTAAGGCTAACTTTAAGGCAAATGCAACGATATTACATGAAATCCCCTTAAAACTAAATACACATCCTAAAATAACTCTGGTGGATGAATCTGCTTTATTTCAGATTTTAAGGGTTTCTAAAGTACTTAATTCTTTAACTAACATCAACATATATGATGCTTTCCTCTGATTCCAGTAAATACACCCGTTTTTCAGCTGAATAAAATAAGAAACAGTTAGGACCGGCCCGTGGCTTAGCGGTTAAGTGCGTGTGCTCCGCTACTGGCGGCCCGGGTTCGGATCCTGGGCATGCACCGACGCACCGCTTCTCTGGCCATGCTGAGGCCACGTCCCACATACAGCAACTAGAAGGATGTGCAACTCTGACATACAACTATCTACTGGGGCTTTGGGGAAAAAAAGGAGGATTGGCAATAAATGTTAGCTCAGAGCTGGTCTTCCTCAGCAAAAAGAGGAGGATTAGCACGGATGTTAGCTCAGGGCTGATCTTCCTCGCAAAAAAAAATAAAAAAATAAGAAACAGTTAAAAGGTTCCAATTATTTCTTTAATGTAAGTGAGAACATATTTAATAGAGATTTAACAGTCATTCATTTGTTCATTCAACATTTACTGAACGCCTGTTCTGTGCCAGAATCTCTGTTAGCTATTGGGGGATAGAGCAGTGACCAAGATAAATACAGTTTCTGCTCTATGGAGCTTCCAATCTAGTCAGAAATCTTGCCATTAAGCAACTACAGAAAGAAAGAAGTCAACAGTTGAGATAAATGTGGCACAATCAAATAAACAGTGCTTACATCTTTCAGTTTATTGATAAAACTATGGTTTCCTGCAGAGGTTGTTTTGATTATCTAAACTTTGATTTGCTCTATAAAAGAAATTTCAATTAAAATTTTAAAAATATAGAAAGTCTACTACAGACACACTAAATTGTTATTTCTGAGTGTATCTGTGTTGAATGTAAAAATGACAAAGGCATTTTTTTTTAAAGAAAAAATTGCTAGTTATTCTAGACATACCTTTAACCAAAGCATTTTCCAGTGGAATTCATGACTGCTTTAGGTCAACGGTCATTGGCTTCGTGTGCAGCCCTCAATTAAACTCTGGACTTCAATTGTTAGTACTTAATTGACTTGGTGATATTTCATGACGGCATTTCAAAATGACCTTCCTTTTAAAAGATAAAAATTACCCTTACTTAGTACCTTGGGTCTCTGGCTGAGAGTGACATTGTGGCAGCAATCCCACACTAGTTTTATAGATGGTTGGGCCTAGAACTTGCTGAGCTTTGCTATCACTGGGGTTCTTCCCATCATCTTTGCCTATGATAAGAGACGGCTCCGGATAAATTCAAGTGATGAGGGAAAAGGGGTGAAAAACTCAATATATCTGTTGCCATGATTATTACTAAAATGCCAAATAAATCCACTGATATCCATTTTATTCTAAGTACAGGGGATTAGATAGTCTTAAGTACCTTGAGTATCACAATTAAATATTGTCAAATTATGCTTATTTTAAAATGGTACTACAGTATCTTTTCCTTACATTACAAGTGACTCCAAGTGTTTAGTTGTGAACTGGATGAAAACTTAAATCCCCTTTACTTGTGCATGAAACAACAATAAGAACAAGTTGGATTTGTTTAACTAATGAGTTGGATTTTATGTAAAGTAGGTATGACACTGAGATCAAACTTTGCTATGTTGACTGAATCGAATTAAGCCATCAAATGAGCATTTCCCCTTCCCTTGTATTGGGGAAAAGTTTTGAACGTTTTTTTGAAGTACTTTGATCAAGCTTTGAAATCATTTTAGTGGATTACTATTGTATGAAAACTGTAATTTATAGTGCTTGACCTAAGCAGCTCTTTGTCTCACAGCCATGTTCAAAACAATGGCAGGAAAGTGAAAAACACAAGGGGAACCCAAGCTATTCTGGTTATTATTTAATTCATAATTCCATCTTCCTTATTTAATCTTTGGAATCCAGGCATGTTCTTAGTAAAACATGTTCAGACCATGTTAATTATAAATAGGAAGGGTAGTTTTGGGTGGTCCAATTAGATGGTCCAAGCTTTGTCACTGTGACCCTTCCTTAATCTAAGAGTGACTTCACAGACAGGTTCAGAGAGGTGCTTCTCTATAAATGGTGACATTGCAGGCAAACTCCCATTGTTTGCCTTAATTTCCTCTCCAGTTAAGCTTGCTTTGTTCCTTACCCCTAATAGAGAATGTGCCAACTGGGCGATTTTCTCCTTCCATCCTTGTCATAAAATAGTTATACATCGAGGCAACTTGTTCTCATCAGATCACATGGAAAATGGCAGGCTACCCCCAAGAAGAACAAGCTAGGAGTGTTTCTCTACCTAAATCATACAGCCGTCTTACTATTTTAATTCATAATCAGCTGAACAACACTCAGGCTGAAAGCAGCTGTAAACCTCACATGTTCTATTGGCTCCTTTTGCTAAAACATTTGCTGATGGCATAAACCTCCTACCATATTTGACCCTGTAAAATCTTATTATCTTAGTTAAAAGTTTTATGCTCCTTCAGGTACCACACATGCCCTTGAACATTCTGGCACGAGGAGGATGCTGAAGTGTGCTTCTCCCCAAAGAGATTAGCTCAATTGCTCCCCACCAACCCCTATCCTGAAGACACATGGATTAGAATTTAGATGGGATGCATTTTGATCCTGGGATCATTTTCTAGAGAGAAAAAGAGCCAAGAAGTAGTGAGAAAGTGCAGAATACATATGCATGTGGAAGGAAACTGGCGAAGGCTAGTGAGGGGGAAGATGACCAGGAAGAGGTGGGAAACAGCATATGAAAGCAGTAAAGATTTAATTCACTTGAAACACCAGGTCTGTAGCAAGGAGCAGGGTAAAAAGAGCAGACATCTAAGGTATCTTGGTTCCAGAGAGGAAGAGAAACAATGGGTGTAGCTCCTCAGTGAGAGGCGAGTGAATTAACTGTTCACTTGGGTGCTGGGCATTAATTAGTGTGGCCCATCAGGGGCCATTTAGCGGATTACCTCATCCAGGGCTCCAAGCAATCCATCGGCGGCTTGTATGAGTTAATGCCCCCCCCAAAGACCAACAATTTATCATCTTTTCCAGCGTGGAATCAAGCCTTGCCAATAATGAGCAGGCACACACACCTATGGTTAAAAGAAAATTATTTCCCTTGGAGATCCAGCTTTCTACTTTGGACCCCTGAGCCTTCCCTTTTAAACACAATTTCGGGAGTGTTTAGAAGAGTTGATATATACCTCACTATAAGGCAAAAGAAAAGAAAGGGTACTTACGATTTTTTTTGGCGGGGGGAGTAGGGATGGGGGTGGAAAGGAGTCAATGAAGTCACCTTAACTATCAGTGCTGGATCAGCTTTGCTCTGAGCTGATCCTCGCCATGCTTCAAACAGGGCCCGTTATTTGTTTGTGAGAGCAGATGCTTGGCAAGTCTATATATGCCAGAGAGAACATCATTTAGTTTTATGTTTTCCACACACTCCTGCATTCTGGGTTGGCATAATTCATTAGCACAGTTTGCAGAACGTGCCATAAAACAAGATTTGGCTTTAATGTTCATGTTCTAATGACGACAGCAATAAAAAAAGTTGTCATCCCATGTCTACTCTCCAGGGCTGATGTTTATATTGTCTAAGCTGAAAAAACACACAAGTAAACAACACATATAGATATAACACAGATATGAATTTCGAACATAAAAGAAAACGAATAAAGAGGCTTTAAGCTTCCAACTTGGGAACATTATTCCCTTCCCCCCACACCCTTCCAACTGAAAAGCAGTAGATATAATGATCACATTAGTTTTTATGTGGCAAAAAGCTTATTTTTGAATAACTTGTGACCTTATCACAGTATGTACAGTTTACTGCTGATTTCTTTTCCATTTTTGAGGGCCAAATTTTAAAACCTCGTTCATAAAGAGGAGGTGGGGTCTTTGCCAGAGAACACCGATACCTTCTCAGAACACACTATGCCAGGGCACCAGGGAGAAGAAGGAATGGGAAATGCAAGCACCTCTTTTATTTTTTAATTTATTTGTACACTCTCATCATAAATTTAACGTCAAACAAACCAATCCTTGACAAGGGTTTAACAAGGTTTTCAACATCTGTGCAGATAAATGTCATTTATTCCAAAAGAAGAAAAAGCAGTTTAGAGCATGCCATCAAAGCTGCTTTTAACAACAGTTTTGTTTAAAATGTGTGTGTATCAAGACAATAGCAGCAGTTTCAAATCGTTCTGTTTCACTCACAAAACCTGCATGATGAATTTTACACTGAAACAGAAGTTCGCCTGATGCCTCCTTACCACTTCATCTTCTTCCTCTTTCTTTTTTGTTTAATGTAACCCACAACAGAGTTAAAATCCACACATTTGGACCTGACATGTTTATGTCCTTCAAAAGGAAAGGCAGCAGGCAGACTTTTGCAAACTTTCTTAGGTACAAAATGAACTGAAGTACTAATGGCATATCTAGTCTTTTGAAAGAACCAAGTAATGTATATAACCTAAATATGTTTGTAAAACTTGTATTTTTATTGATATTTCCAAACTCGCTTATTCAACATGATAAAAGTTATTATGTTTTGTCAACACGGGGGGCAAATATTTTACTCAATACATTTTGGGTATACATTAATCTTGAACTTCCAAAAAGACAGACATAATGAATTTATTGATGTTTTGCTTTAGATTGAAATTTTATTTGCAACATAAAAGTGAATAAATTAAAGTGAACAAATACAAAATCTCCTTTATTTTGCTTATTTGAAAATCATCCTAGGTTTATTTCAGGTACACTTAATTCATTCAAAGCTGAATACTTCCTGTGCCTAAATTATTTGAGTGTTATGTAATTACGTGGTATAAAATGCAGATTCAAAGCAGTGTACAGAATGTGCTTTTAACAAATTTTCTCCTAAAAATACTGACTACCATACATACTGACAACTAGCCATGTTTAGAGATAAACTCTCATCAATGCTGGCACTGAGCTTCAATCGTCCCCCTTCAGCCCCCAGTCTGAAGAAAAAGTGTGGTTTCCAGACACACTGTAACTAATACTTTTAAATGAGATAAGTGGAAAATGTTTGGTGTTCAAATAAGTATTATAAAAAGAGGAAATTCTCATCAAGTATATTTTTTCAGCTTGGCTCAATGCCATATTAGTCAGGAAGCCGTAAAGACTGGACAAAACAAGCATGCAGCACAGGCCACCATCAGGGTCTACTTGGAGCCCCGCAGGTGAGAGAGAAAATTTAGTTTCAGCCTTTACGTCTTCAGCTTTGCTAGGATTGTGCTAGATTATTCCATGACGGTAATGCAACCCTGGGTATCTGTGAGTCCACATGAAGAGAAAGGAGGAGGGAGAGAGAATGAATGGAGGCTTAGAGACAAAATAAGAGGGTGATTCGGTAACTGGGAGGAGAATTGAAAAATCACACCTTTCAGTCTCCACATTTTTTCTTTTGTTCAGTATACAAGGAGAAACCATCCGGAAGGAAGAAAGATTATGGATATCTATAAACTAACTGTTTGACAGAGACAGAAATGCTGATAATGAGTGGGTTGTGTCTGTAGTTCTTGGCTGTTCACATCAGCAAAGGATGAAGGAAAACAGAAACTCTTGATATGTTTGTCTAAAGAGGCAGTGGCGTGAGCCCAGGCTGCCAGAGTTCAGCTGAAGTTCAGGGCAGATGTTGCCAGGAGTTTACACTGCAGGAAAGTAAAATTGCTTCCGGATTCACCTTTTCCTCCCAGCTTCTCTTCTAGGATCATCAGGGTCAAGCTACGCTATGGCACAAGGTGACAATGTCCGTGGGGAAACAGGCTTTGAGCAGGATGCCCCTCTCCCGGTTACAGTCCAGCTCCTGGATAAATCCGTACCAATAGATGACTAAGCCCGGCCCAAATCTGCAAAAACACGAGCAAATAACATACACATACAGCATCAATATAGTTCCAGAAAAAGGTAATCTTTGAAGCACTGATAAGATGATTAAATGACTTTATTGCACAAAGTTTTTGTTCGGTTGCTATGATAATGACTGAAAGTAGCTGAACTTATAGCAAAGAGTTTTTTTTTGGTGAGGAAGATTCACTCTGAGCTAACATCTGTGCTGATCTTCCTCTATTTTGTATATGGGTCACTGCCACAGCATGGCTTGATGAATGGTGCAGGTCTGTGCCCAGGATCCAAACCTGCGAACCTGGGCTGCCTAAGCGGAGCTTGCCACACTTAACCACTATGCCACCGGGCTGGCCCCCCAAAAAGCTTATTTAATACAAGTGTTGCCATGTTGGACAGAATTGTTACCTTTCTTTCAAGGAACCTGAAGTATTTCAGATTCACGCACTACCCTAATTACCTCTCACAGCAGGTGTTAGGAGCTCAGGCTAATGTGACAACTTAGCTGATGAAGGATAAAACCAGAATTGAAACAGTGATGAGCTGGGGAGTGTAGGCTTGAAATTTCAGTATCTTAACATTTAGAGGTATTCTTTTAAAAATTAAAGTTACCTATTTTCAACTAAGGAAAAAGACAAGAATGTTTGAAAAATAATTTTAACAATGGAACAGCTCAGGGTCCTCTTCTGGCTATCATGCTCCATTCACATATCAACAGGGCCAGAAGTCCCTTCTCTCATCCATTCTTTCTAGTTTAAAAAAAAAAATCCAGATGACAACTAGGATCCCTCAAAGAGAGCTTCTCCCCGACCCTTTACTCTCTGCACTACAACTTCTCTCTGTGCAAGCACAGCACGAAATTTGGTCACAGGTTCTTATCATGAAAATGAGAAATAATGTCACACAGATTTGTGAAAACGTATAGACAGATGCAGGCTTCAATTTAAACTCAATATTTCTGAATTGTGCCTCCGCAAATCTCCAGTTTGGTTAGCAGCAGACTCAGGAAGTAGTCCTAGAGACGACTTCACCCGTCAGGAAGTTGAGACCTCGAGGCTGGGTTCATAAAGATGTAATCACTATCAATCACTGTGCACACAGAGATGTTTTGCACATCAGTTTCACGTTTTTCCTACCGAGAGTACTTAATTAAAGGGCGGCGCTACTTTTGGTGTCATGTTGCAGGAATTTTACAGTGAAATCATAAATTACGAATGTTGGGTGAGTAAAAGGATGTCTAAAAACAGAACTGCTTTCTGTATTCTGACATTACAGCAGGCTGAACCTCGCTGGGCCAAAACACTTCTTCCTTCCATGATTTATTGTATGCTGTAGTGTACTTGCCAAAACTAACAGTACAGGATGGGCTGCGAGATATTGTATGCACAGGAACAAGTTCAACTAGATGTCATGGAATGGTTTATTTGGGGAGTCACATCAGTAGGGTAGCCAAGTTGTATGCAAGATTAATTAAAACTTTTGGCATCCCCTCCACATAGGGACAGAACCATGACACGGCAAGTCATCAGCTGAACTTGTTGTAGGGGGCGCAGGAGCTGTATATGAGATGCCTCGGAGCCCAGGCCCTGTGACATTTACCTGAATTCAGGGCTGGCTGCAAATGCTCTCTTCTTCCTCGATATCTCTGAGGAAGAGTTCCCTTTGCAGTCAGAAGGGTCAGAGACCTGTGGTACAGGACGTGCGGGGCCCCAGCGCTTAAATGCACGCAAAGTGAAGCTCACACCTGGGCAAGATCTTGCTTCCATTTAACTGAGGGTTTCTTAGTAACTTTTATTTACAATGGTCTGCAACTCAACATACACCACTTGGTAACTTTATTTTACAAAGAGCTCTGTGATTAGTATTGAATGATCTCAGATTTCTCAAAACAAATCTGGCTAGAGTAGGAAGACCTGCAATTTTGAGGAGCATGTCTGAGAAGCCTCAAACCTTCCCATCAGTGAAGCAGCCCTGAGTCACCCTTGACAGACCTCACGTTCAACTCAACACATTCCTCCATTTTATTACGCAGCCATTCTGGAGGGCATGATGTTCTTTAGAAAGGCACTAATATTTTTACAAAGGAAGGAAAAAAATAAGATCTAACCAGTCATGGAAAAGAACAAAAGAATATATGGGGGTCATAAACAACAAGCCCAGTGTTTTAAAGATTTAATAAAACAAAAACACACATCACCAGCGCTGAGAGAGCAAGAGCAGCCTGCTCTTTCCCTGAACAGCTAAATCATAAGCCAAAGGACACGAATCATGGCAGCTCTTTATGAAAATGGCATTTTCTAGGCAGAACAGTCAGGCCGGGGAACACCTCAACGCCCAAGAAAATGGACTTGTTTCACTTGTGAGGCAACAGATGAAATCAGCAACTGGAAAAGGTTTTGTAAGATTGTGAATCTGAACATCTCATGTAGGGGTTCATGACCAGGGCTCCCCGAAGGCAGCAACACGATCTATGAACTATTTTCAGTATATGCGAGAAGTGACTCCAAATAGGGCTCTACCACCTAAGTCTTTGTTTCTTAGCTTTTGGATGTAATTATATTAACTTAGGCATACTAGCTCTCTCATGTGGCTCAAAAGCTCTGATTGACAATATGTGCTTTATTAATTAAAGACAAGGAAACACAACTTTCCTTTGTAAATGGAGATTGGTAGAGAGAGGCTTTCAAATTATGTGGTTTTTGAATGACAAAAATAATAGGGACTTTAGAGGGTGACAAGTTTGGAAATTTAATGGGAGAACAAGATCTGGCCCTATTCCTGATACCTACTTGAGTGCATTTCTGAGCTTTCTCCAATGGCTCAGGATCCAGAGTTTACCAGATGCGGGCAAGATAACCTTTCAGCACCTTATCTGTTTATGAAGAGGCTGACCACATTAAGAAACCTTACCTAATCAATTCCTTGGGTATCAAAACTAACAGAAGGGAAGTTTTGGTTGATAATTCGAAAAACCAAGTAATCCAACTCCAGCCTTTCCTTCTGAAAAGGTGTAAAACAGGGAGAAAACAGGACCTAGGAAATGTTTATGTAGGTCAAGTACACGGTTGTGGGTTGAGCGATTTCACCTTTTTGATGCCTCTTCCCATTTATTGTGGCACTACTGGACAAGAATGAGATCATTGGGAAGGCAAACATAACCTTTGTGACCAATAAAAATCAAAGTGACTGTTAACAGCGTTTGAAAGAAAACACAGTCCCTGGGTCCGAGAGAATGTGCAAAGCAGAAGGTTGGTCTGTTGCTGGGACTGCAGCCCTCCCGACCAGCCGGAGCCCCTCAGTAATGGGATGTATACGGAGATCTGAATTGATTCTGTAAACACATTTCAAGGTTGACTATAATTTTAAGGTTACTATACTCATGGTCAAGTAATAAGATCAAAGACTCCAAACGGATTTTTAAAAACTCCTGTGGAGCACAGACTGGAATGTGAGTGACTTTTGAACAAGTAATTTTGTTTGCAAATAAAATACTACCAAATTAGCAAAAATAACAAATACCTCTTGAAAAAATGGGAGGTGAAAGTCAAGAGCCATGACAGATCTGGAGGACATGAAAGACGAGCTCCTCATAAATAACAACAACCTTTAAAATGTGTTTGAAATGTGTTTCTCTGGTTCGTGCTATTTTAGAGTATTTAGAGAAATTAAATAGGATACTGTGGAATGAAAGCTGGGTATCCTTTTGTGGTTTTTGTGTGTATCTGCCTCTCAGGGATTCTCTCTCTGTTTCACCATTTGTCTCTTTGCTATACTGTGACCCTCTTGAGGGCAAAGACCACGTTTTATTTATATTCATGTCCTTCAGGCCCAGCACAGTGCCTGGTACATGACAGATACTCTCAAGGACAAGATGGAGAACACAGAATTAGTAATAATAGGATCAGACAGCTTTGTTCTGGGTACCAAATCAGTGGCAGTCTAGAGCTAGGCATGCTGGCAGGACTCGGCCATTGCCATGGATCGGCATTTTTATCAGTGATCAGGATGGGCACTCTAATGGTATACTTACAGATCATAGCGCTAGTAATAATAACAGTTACAACCATATTAATTTCAACACTTTCATAGCACTTACTATGTGCTAGACACTGTTCTACGCACTTTACACACATTGACCCATTTAGTTCTCAGGTCAACTCCATGAGGTAGGTACACTTATTGTTCCCATTCTACAAATGAGGAAACCGAGGCACAGCGCTATTAAGTATCTTACCAAAGGTCTCATAGCTAAAAAGCAGAGGAACCTGTTTTGGAACTTGGGCAGTCTGGCCGTAGGCATCTGTGACTGTCTCACTACAGTGCAGTGATCAGTCTACTAAGCTGGGTGACACAGTATCAGACTTGAACCAGAAAGAGGGAGGAATGCCCTCTGCACTGGTTAGACTAAGCCTAGAGTGTTTGGGAGGGTTCTGGTGTCATATTTTACAGGGAATATCTCTAGTCTGGAACTAATCCAGAGGAGAACTCTAGGATATTTGAGGAACTGTTAGAGTAACAAAGTATGTGTGATCTAGAAATGAGCACTGACGGTAGCAATATGCTCATTCATCATCTTCTGATTTTTAGGATACTCTTGGGAGAAGGGATTAGAGTCATGCTGTAGCTCTTAAGCACATAGTTAGGGAATGTTTGAAAGTAACCAAGAATCAGGTTTTGATTCAACATAAGTAACAACTACTGAGTAAGAGCTTGGAAGTGGATCTTTCCTCAATCAAACCTTCGGATGAGACCACAGACCCTGGGCCAATACCTTGAATGCAGTCTGTGAGAAATGGTGAAAAAGAGGACCCAGCAAAGCTATGCTCATATTCCTGCCCACAGAAAAAGTGAGACAACAAATATGTGTTATTTTAAGTCATTTAGTTTTGGGGTAATATATATATACACACACACACATGCACTACAGACTTAAGTAATCAAATACCATTCTTCACATATGCAGTATGGAGAGTCTTGTTGGCTATAGACTGGTTTTTTTCAGCTACACTTTTACCCAGAATTAATAGCAGAAGGGGTTACTGAATGAGATTATTAATAAGTAGCAACTCTTCTACTTATTGATAATCAATAAGTTACAAGGCAAATTACAAGACTAATCTCAGATATGAAGCACTTCTACACGAACAGAGCTTCCTGGCTCCTAACTTAGACTATACACCAATGTCCCTCCCTGCTGTATATTTAGGACACTGGGGTTACCCAAAGAGGTATGGAAATCATATATAAAATGAAGAATTATGCATGTTTTCTCCAGTTCTGCAGTTTTGGTATTAAACTTGGTTATTGGGCTTCTGAAGCTGCAAATGTCAAGGAAGTGGAGATAACGGTGTGAGAACACTGCCAGTGGAAGTGAGTGACTGCTGACAGCTAGGGAAGAGACATTTAAAAAAACCCCAGTTGTGGTAATCCAAGGCTGTTTGGAGATGGGGCAAATAGATTTTGTCAGTGTCTACAGGTGCTTAGGACAGTCCAGGAAAAATGGATGCTGGCTACATTTTGTTCAGTTAAAAATGGCAGTGCAATCTGTAAGATATTTTTAAGAAACTGTCACCAAGAATGTTTTAAAAATGGTACTCCAGTGAGTAAATTCTTTGTTTTCCAGAAAAGTTTAGCTATCCTCAGATAGTCTGTGAGGTTGTCAGATTATGAATGCTGGACAGAAATGGTATAAGTGATAAATCATGTCTTTCAGCCCAAGGTTTCCTATAACTCTGAGAAACTCAGAGGCACAGCCAGAAAATTTGGGCTCCCAAATTCAGGAAAGACTTGCTTATTCTTTCTAAACTATAAACCCCCTTCCTTGGCACACCTGTACACTATCCTATAATGCAGGAATTACTTGGATGGCATTTTTAGTTATGGAGAAAAGATATTAATTTTCTATTGTTAGACTTTTCCTTGAGGCATCTTCTTCAGAGAGAGCTGAAATAAAAGGCAGATGCAGGTACTTAGAGATTTCCAATCACACTGTTAGATATTTCGCTAAATTAGTTCTAGTGACCAATTCCCTGGTTGGTTTCCTGAAGCCCATTTAGCTTCTACGTCTCCACAGATTTCAGAGGACCCTTGAGAAGACATTATGTCTATAAAGATGCTGTCTAAATACATACAAAATCATTCCAATAACCAACAATAAAGGGGTAACTAACATTTACTGCACACTTCTTATGTGGCAGACAGTGTTTCAAGCACTTTCACATGTACAGACTAATTTGATATTCACAAACACCCTATGGGGGGGGCTATGATTATCCCCATTTTACAGACGAAAAAACTGAGGCACAAAAAGGGCCAGGCTTTGAACCCAAGCAGTCTGGCTCTACAGCTTGTGCTTGTAACCACTGCACTATATTGTGTCTCATTCTGCCTTGTATTTGCACAGCAGCTTCTAACAGTCATTCAAGTTTGAAAAATATTTACAACACTGGAAAAGAGAGACAAGCAGGGGCCTGGAAGGCAGGCGACTAATCAAATGGTCAGCATACGAGTTGGGATTCACCCGTCTACAAGGAATAATTCTTCAAGTATGAAGTCAATAGTTTCGCACTAAAAAGTTTTTTATCTAGTTACTCATTTTGATTTAAGTGTCACCACATTTAGGAAGTATACGGAAAAGCAACTTATAATTTGGGTAAAAGAAATTAAAATGATTACTTGTGAGGGAGTATATTTAAAGCACTTGACAATCAGGTGGAAGTAAGCTGGGGAATGAGAATTACAGAATCACTGCATAAAGTTCTGAGAAGAGAAATGTTTCCCACTGTGAGGGGATTCAGAAGTTATGGGGCAGAATATAAACATGAGCAAAGAGGAGTAAATCCAGAACACCGCCACAGTCTGTTCATATAACTGGAAATAAACAGCTGGAAGAAGTTATGAGGAAAACTGAGGGAAGCAACAGGTCTAAGTGAGTGTGTCAGGTGGAGATTTATTTCCCCAGAAAAGAAGCTTCAGACTTGCTAAACAGGGTTGAGACAGTGAACCCCAAAGGCCTATTTTTGCTCCTCAAATACCTCTAGTATAGAGATGTATCTTATATTTGTGGCATTAACTTGGCTTATCTATGTTTTCACCTCTATGAGAATTTACTACATATTTAAAAAAAATCAGTATGTTTTTGCACCTCTTTTAGGAATATATACGAAGGTGAATGGTGCTGGGATTCATATACTATTACACAATTTGCCTCTCGACATAGAATAAGGGAAAACTCATGAAACTGATCTAATACCTCTCTTCTCAATGAGCTGAATTACCATGATTACATAAAAAAGGATTCTCAGTGCACTAGGGTTCTACAAAATAAATCTGGATCAAGTCAATAAAACAAACAATTTTCAGTTGAAGAATGACAAGATGACTGTGGAATGATTTGATGATTTTAGTCAAGTTTCTTGTTCATGGGGGTCTTCATCAAACAGTAAAAACAAAACCTAGTTGTACTGATTTAAATCTTTGTTCCCAACCCAAATCTTTTATTTAATTTCATAACTAAATAGAAAACTCCTTCTCCAAAAAAAGAATAGCAGAGAATCATAATATATATATATATATATATATATATATATATGATTTCCTTTCTTTCTCATTTTGAGTTGCTGTGTGGGGTCTGGGATATCTTCTGAGGATGTGTGCAGACATGTGGCTGTTGGAAGTCAATTGTTTCACCATCAAAAAGACTTGCATGTGGTTTTTATGAAGAATGCATTCTCAAACATACAGTTCAGGACGAGGAGAAATATAAAACATCTTGTAATTGTTTTAAAATAAACTCTTACACTGTTTATTTAGTTTTAATCTGCGTGTAGTAGATTGGTTATGCACTTGTTAATCACTGTTGTATGTATCTCCAGACAGAGTTGTAAATAACTTTTCAGTCCAAGTGAAATACACTCGTACATGTTTATATGCAAAGTATGTGTATTTATGCCTGTGTGTAAATATGTGTACAATAATAATAGATTAGTGATCATGTAATATAGCATCATAAGGTTCTGGCACTACGGTCAATTTAATATACAATGCAAATAGTCTTTTTTGCAGTATCTAGAGATGAAATAAAAATATAACTTGGTTGTTTCATTTACCTTTTTTGGTTGGTAGGTCTGTGTTTGCAAATTGAAATGACTAAAGAAAGAGAACCCTAGTTATGAATATTCTCACTCAATTCATGGATCTTGGTTATTAAAAATCCACCTCTATCTCTTTGTAACATCAACTCACTGTCTATAATTTTGAAAAGAGAAAAGAAAAACTATATTATAAATACTGATTCACTTCAGGCCTTTATGCCATGTAGAAAATAAACAGAAAATACATTATTTTGAAGAAAATTTAAAATGTATATAAATACACAACCACAACCACCTGAAATTCCGTTTGGTGTTTACATAACTTGGCATTTTCATGTCTACATTAAATGGCCTGGTAAAGTGCTTAATTTCCACTTCACTTTGTCCTGTGTTGAATATACTTAGATGCTATACTTACAGTCTTTCCAGCCCATCATAAATCTCTCCTCAGAAGAGAAAAACTGAGATAGTTGGAATAGAAAACAAAGGCAGAAGCTATTTTGTTTTTAATCTGTTGTCTTTAATATCTGTTTTCTTGGAGAAACGCTTACTCCTGGCAGTGGGTCAGCCCTGCAGTGTTTACTTATTAAGAATCAACATACAAGCCTGCATATCCATCCCGTGTAGAGCACAAGTCACAAAAGAAAGGCCCCTCCTCTCCTTAAGTTGCTTACAACTCAAATTTTAATAATGTAGGAACAAATCTACTCACATTTTAAGTGTGAACTAGAAGTTATCAATTGAATACAAAAAATGCCAAGAGGTTCACAGTAAAATAATTAGAGCAATGACATGGTATTCCAGAAGTCTTCCTAGGAAAGGTGAGTTCTCAGCTAAGTTGCATTTATTCATATAACGGCGTTTTTAATTTTCTCCATTACACGTTCATTTTTTGATGGGGAGACTGAAGAGTGGGATTAGGGGTCCCGAGAGATAGAGAGGGACGGTGGGATCAGAAGCACATTGAGACGATATCCTTGTGAAACTGGAGGATGAGCTTAAGTACGATAGCCCGATTTTTTGTTTCAAACGAGGATACATGGAGTGGACAGTACAGATCTTCAAATGGAAAGGAGAAATACCAAACACAGTGAAAGAACCTGAAACCCTAAAAGGTCACAAAGCACCCAAGGTCATGTTTACTTTCAAAACTTTTAAGTACTAAGAGTGAAAGAACACTTCAGCGGGACCTTGGGTGCAAATCATATCTATCTAGCTAGAATTTATACCCCAGCCTTCTTCTTAAAGTTGGGGTAGTTTACAAAATTGGTTGTGTGAATTATTACGTTTTCTCAGTTATTTCCCCAGGGAAACATGCCAAAGGCAAACCCATCATTTCAGCTGATTTAGTGTTTGATGCCAGAGAATTTATAATTGATATGACAACCATAATGGATAGTGATCATCATGGTGGCAAAGCCTGGGCTGACAGTATGATAGGCCATTTTGGTGTTCGCCAGTTAGTCTACCATAGACTAGCTCTGATAAATTTTGAGGTTATTTCTGAACTCTTCATTTCCAACTTTCTGAATACCAGAAATCAGAATGTATTATGAAATAGAAAAGTTTTCCTTCTATAAATATTGCTTGTCCCAAATAGGTTTTATCATGTAGTCTTTTACTATTAGGTAGAGGGGAAATGGGGTCTCTTTTCCTTGGCTCAGTTCTCAAAAGATCACAGGGTAACCCAGAGTTCAGTCAGATGTTTATCTCAAGGCACAAAGAGATTTATGGGTTTTGAATATATAAAAGTCTGCTTAAAATAAAAAATTATCAGAATTTTCATCCTTGGCAAAGTCAAATAACTAAAGGATTAAGGCTGATACATGTTTGCCCCATAAATCTATCATTAACCAAATGTGACACAATGCTTCAGGTATGTCAGATCCCAACTTGCTCTAAGTGGGTAGTTAAAATTTTCCCTTACTCACAATAAATACTTCACGATAAGGAAAATCTCTTTGGCTAACCAACACAGTCCTCAAAAGAAATACTCTCAATTTTACAGATCCATGAAGGCAAATGCTGGAAAGGAGAGAAAAAAATTAGAAGTTAGAACTGTCTAGGTCATCAGAAAAAATGGTCAGGTGAGGGAAAACAATAAAAAATTATGGTTCTTAGAAAGAAAGAAAATATGGATAATCTGGCCTTGCAGTTATCAAACAAACACTTCTGGAATGTGAGCTCCATGAGAGCAGCTTATATCTCAGTGGCATATAGGAGTCAGCCAATAAATACTGGCTGAGCAGATGTATGAATGTCCCTGCCTCAGGAGAAGCTGTGAGCACTATAATCATTTGGTAGATGGTGCTATGGTTTAAAGCCTGGTAGGAAACATGAGTACTATTCCCTGGAAGGGACGCTATTGGTGGTTGAGGCAGCGGCTGTGAGGTGGCTAGGCACCAACTGCTAAGAAAAACTAAGTACTTGGCAACACACAGGTGGTTCTCACTTCCTTTAAATACAATCAACTGAGGTAGGCTTTTGTTTACAGTAGCTTTTATCTAGAAGATAAGGTTGTAAAGACATCAATCAAAATGAAGTACTACTGTTCCTGGCCATATCTCAGCAGGTTCATCTGTTTTATTTCTTCCTCCTTTTCCAAATGGCTTAAGGTGTTTAAGATGAGTGAAGAGACATCAAACTATTAAAGTGAACTGTATTTGCATATGACACATGGATTTGCACTCATTGAACCACAAATACTGTCCCTATGGTGCCTGGATTGTTCCCAGGTTCAGAAGGAGCCTGTGTTCCTCATTGCTTTACTTTTCAGTAACAAGTAAACTCTACAAAATGATCTTTATGCCATTTTCAACAGTGCTCCTTTAAGAAAATGAGAATCTCATGGCTTCTATATGTTGGTATGAGGCTTTTAATTCATTTATACCTTGCCTTTCCCCCAAAGAGGCATGTAGAGTAAAACAGCAAAACAGAAATAGAAAATTGAGCTCAGGAGAAGAAGAATGCAAATATTCTCATTTTATTGTTAAACTGAACTTTGAAGGTCAACTGTATGGTTACAAAACTTGAAATTTAAGCCCCAAAAGAGCCTACGTGATTTTATTTTTAAAGGCATTACTTAGTTAATGCTGGATCTGTACAATGAAGCTCCGAGCCAGCGAAGTTTCCAAGGGATGGGGAAACTGTTGAGGGAATGAAAAGGCACACTGGGCCGACTCCAGAGGACGGTCACCAACAGGGCAGTGAGGTGCGCAGAGAGGGCCTGAGTGCCACGAGCAGACAGACGCATAGGAGGGGAGTGCAACTGGCGGTCACTTGGAAATGGACCTTAATGCTAGACAAGGCTGGCAGGTGATCCTAGGCTAGATTCTGGTTGTGTTGCAGATCCGCATGGGAGAAGATATCCTATCTGTCATTGTTCAGATTTTGAGTTGCTCTTCAGTTCTGGGCTTTGTAATTCTTCTGTTTGATCCCCTACTAAATACAACTAGAGTAAGGCATTCTAGGAAATGTAACGCCCCTGCAGTTAACCCATTTCAGACTCAACTCACCTAGATTCAAAGAATACTTGATTGATTTTACTGCAGATTTATTTTCCTGGCATAGTCCTAATCTTTGGAACCGGTAGAAGATACAGATTATTTGATTATTTCTTTCAGTAAAATAATACCACTGATAATCATAATAATAAAAATAACCATAACCATAATTATAACAGCAGCTAGTACTTATGGAAAAATTACTATGTGTCAGCTACTCTTCTAAGCTCTTTGTATGCATTATCTTACTTAAAACAAAAGCCCTATGAGTAGCTAATATTAGTACTTATATTTTAATGTTCAGAAAACTACAATAAAGTTGTGCTAAACCCATCATAAAGAAGATGATGAAAACAGAATTAACACACTGAATGCTTACCATGTGCCCAGACTGTGCTACGCACTTCATATCCATTATTTCATTTAATACATGCACTGAAGTATCACTGGTGCCATTTTACAAACAGGAAGATGGAGATGTGGAGAGGCAAAGTGGCTTACTTATGCAAGGAGAAAAAGCTCACATGTGGCTGAGGTGTCAACCCGCATCCTTCACATACAGAGTTCCCTCTCTGAACAGCTATGCTACACTGCCTCACATTCTTCAGACTTCCACAAATACTTTTTCAAACCCTTAAAACATCACTCTCAAACCCCTCCCCATCCCAGTTTCAAGGTAAGGCTCCTGTATGTCTAGTTTCAATGCAAATGCTTTACTAAAGCACTCTTCCACACTGGACAAGCCCTTTCTCTTCTATAAAATGTGGAGGCGGGACAGTGTCACCTTTAATGAACCTTCCATTTTTAACTTTCTGTGTCTTAGTTCTCCATCTATAAAGCAGGTATAATAGCACTTGTATTCTAGAATTCAAGGTAGATTTGAGAATAAATAAACTTCAAAACACTTTAATTCATTGTTGCCCCATTGCAAAAACTCTGTCCAGTAATGGAATGTAATAAAGAAACCTCCCCAATCCTTCTTCCCTCCCTCCCCACAACCATGAATGGGCAGATCTCTGTCCAGAGGTCTGGAAATAAACCCACTGGGACAAAGAAGACTGATCAGTCAAGTACTAATCAAGGCAGCACAGGGAAGTACTTCACCCAGACTTACCCAGGAAGAAAACTTAAGATGAAGAACTGAGAGGTAGGAAGTGTGACTAAACTAGAGTCAAAACATTCCCTACATTTATAACTAGACTAGATGTTTCTTTGAGCCAGAAAGCAGGAAAGGTCATTTCACACAGTTGTTCCTGACTTTAAAAAAAGGTGATCAGGGTCCAGCCCGGTGGCGTAGTGGTTAAGTTCACACGCTCAGAAAACCCTGGTGATGTTAGCGATTGAAATATTATTTTAATACAGCCTCCAGTTCTTAATGACACGACACCACTGTGCCTGTTCCCACATTTAGGCTCATGACAAAGGTCACATGAGAAAGAAGAGCTGTACACACAAATTTCAGGGCAGGGTCTTGAGATTTCATTGTACCACCTTAAACACATTTCCTGTTAGATCAAGAGCATTTGGAAAAGTCTCACCAACTGTAACAGTTCATCTTGGTAATAAATGGTTTTAATATTAAAAAAAAGAGAGAGGGGCCGGCCCGGTGGCGCAAGCGGTTAAGTGCACGCGCTCCGCTGCGGCGGCCCGGGGTTCGCTGGTTCGGATCCCGGGCGCGCACCGACGCACTGCTTGGTAAGCCATGCTGTGGCGGCGTCCCATATAAAGTGGAGGAAGATGGGCACCGATGTTAGCCCAGGGCCGTCTTCCTCAGCAAAAAAAAAAAAGGAGGAGGATTGGCGGATGTTAGCTCAGGGCTGATCTCCTCACAAAAAAAAAAAAAAAAAAAGAGAGAACATAAAATGAACAAACGAGCATTTTTAACTAATATTTAAAGACTCTGGAAGAAGGAAACTTCTGACTTAGGAGACAAATGATGGTTGCTGTTTGAGATTGCCCTGACAAAAAGAGCACAGAAAACTTCTGGGACATTGAGGCTGGCCTGTTGGGCAGATGGAGGATCACACACACAACGGGTCTTCAGGAAGCCCAGCGGCCAGCACCCATTTCTAAAGGTGGCCAAAGCCTCTGTCTTCTTGCGGTAATGAAGATGTTTTGCCGGACAACTGCGGAAAAGAAATATGAGATCACGGACAGAGAAACTTTTTTTAAAGTAATAGCTGGAGGATCATGTGTGAGTGTGGAAAACTGCAGGGCTGTATTCGAAGGACAGCACCGGCTTTAGTGAACTCTGGTCCTGCTCTTCAGCTGATGACGGCAGAACACTTAAAATACTGTCACAAATTGTACAGTAATATACCTGCCCCTCCAAGAAATGCATTACTTTGACTTGACAAATGAGGAAACTGAGGCTCTCAGAGGTCAAGCGACCTGTTAAGATCACCCAGGAGCAACTGACAGCGCTTGCACGAACCCAGCTCTGCCGCTTCCTCTAAAGGTGGACTCCTGTCCACCTGCAAAGCTACCTCCCCTTTTTTCCTAACTGCAGAAAGGGAGAACAACACCTTCTGCCTTCCTGAAAAGGATGCCATGCTCCGGGGATGCAGAGATAACATGAGCACAGTCCCTGTCTTCCAGAGGCTCTTAGCAGTAAGGGAGACAGCAGGTTAAAAGGCAGTGTACAAGGAGGAGACAAATGTTGGAAGAGAACTGTGTAGAAGGCCCTGTGGTAGTCCAGAGAAGGTCAGGGAAGGCCCAGAGCAGAGGTGAGGCGACCTTCAGAGGGAGTCTGAAGTAACGTTCACTGACGGGTAAGAAAGGGAAGATGCTTCAGGTGGAGGGAGAGGCTCAAGCAGACAGAGCCATGAGAAAAAGCGGGGGGGCCCTGGGGGCAGTGCAGGAAAGGTGAGAACAAAGAAAGATTGTCGGCATGGCAGAAGACACAGCCAGAAAAGCGGGTGGGAGTGGGGCTGCTGAGGGCGGAGGGCACTCACTTTCTAAAAGACTAAGGCGCTTTGAGGACCAGGGGAGCCGCAGGAGTGGAGTCCATTCCTGCCAATCCCAGGCGGAGCGCATGCCAGCCCTTCGCCCCAGGGTGATCCTCCTTCTGGAAACCCAAATACCCCAGGGTTTGTTTCTGTATGGAATCTGTGAGCTAAATATTTACTTTGTGCAGGGCCAAAGTATCTACTACAGCCACTTATTTGGGGGTAAACACATTAAAGAAAAGTATACATTAAAACAAATCTCTCCCCCTCCCCAACATTTCCACTCCATACAGAAAAAAGACTGCCATTCAAAAAACCCTGAAAACCATACTGAGGGCTCAACTTTCCGGAGTCGTTGGGACAAAGTATGTGCATATAAACAGTCACAGCCCAGCTCCACGGGGTTCCTCCAGTTTGTATTCTTTGAGAAGTCTGCGGGCACGAGGTGATCGGGCACGAGGTGATCGGCTAACAGTTTCCTTAGTGAGTTACACGGCAACCTTATTTAACTTAACAGGAGTCATTAGCTAAACTTTATGAAGATAAGGACTTCCAGGAGTGAGTTCCCTTCTGGTTGTTTTTTGATTAAAAGCAAGACAAGGGAGAGCTACCTTGAACCTGCAGTTTTACTTTACAAACTCTGTGGCTCTAAGGTGGCCCCACGAAGGCCATTGGGGCTGGCGCTGCAGTTTGATTGCATGGAGTTGAAAGCAATCTGTCAGTGCGGAGAGGAGTTACGGAGGTTATTTTAAACATTTAGTTAAGCTTGTGACTGTCTTCTTTTAGAGGCATTCCTGACTGCAGACCGCCTCATCCTGGGTGACATAAGACAAGCTATTGAATGAGGTTAGACTGAGGTCCCTGCAGTCAGAGAGCTGGTCCACCCATGTTGCCATTAGCTGATTAATAGGTGTTTATTTTTAGGGCTTGAACTAACAGGCCATGCTAAGGCCAATGCAAGATGATATCTGAAGTAATCTGTAAGTGCCTCCTGCTTGCAAAAGACCTCACTTTTTGTGCAGTTGTTGATGTAGCTGAAGTCCTTGTCAGACTAGTAAAATTTAATGCCAAAGACAGAGAAACTCCATCTCCCTTCATTATAAAAAGGGCCATTCCAAAAATAGACCCATTATCACTATTTAAAGAAACATTTGTTGAAGGGAAAGGGAAGAAAAATATGACCAACTAGTTATGGCAACTGGTTGCATCCAAACTCTCATTTAACACTAGATGTTAAATAACGAACATTCCTAATAGTAGGTCCAATGCCTGTGTAAGTAATAACTAAGGTTGCTATTTATTTTATACAGCATATATCTGCATTTATTAATAGCAGATATATGCTATTATAAAACCTATTTGGATCTATGGAATTTGTTTTGATTTATGGGATTTATGATTTTAAAGGATTCATTAGGAAAACGGCCAATGAACTGGTCTCTTATTGCCAAACTCCAAGTCTAAAGCTGTGACAATTATATATTTATTTGTATTTGTTTAATGTTTATCTCCTCCACTGGACAGTATGTTCCATGAAGACAAGTATCTTGTCTACTGTATCTTTACTTGGCATTTGGCAGTGTATAGCATGTAGTTGATACTGAATAAATATTTGGTGAATACATGAATGACAAGCAGGAAAGTTATGCAGAGTCTCTTTGCACAGCTTTTTCGCTTAGGTCTGATCTAGATCTAGAACCTAATGGCATACACAGTGCTATTATTTGCTTTACTTAATAATTTGCTTTTGTTTATCTGATGAGCTTTCCTACAACCCCAAGCAGGAGAGCCACTGGTTTCGACTGGCATAGTTAGAGGGAAGTTAAAGTTACTGCTTTTCACACTTTACATTTTTTCTCTCAGGGCGTTTGCTAGAATATTTTTACAGGAAAATGGGCCTGGGACTTTTGTCTTTCAGTTTAAATTTATCATCTTGACCTTTGTGGCATGTAATATGACAACGCTGGCACTCCTTCCTTACCTTTTAGGTTAACACAAATCTACTTTTAGCCATACTTCTGAATGGTACAACTCTGGGAAAGATGTATTTAGAATTTAGGGCTGGTAAAGATTGCTGGCAATGGTCCTCATCTCCTGCCAAAGTCTGTGCTTGAGGCCGAAGAGCAAGGTGCTATTTTATTTAGACTTCATGGCAAGATACTGAAGAACTTAAGAGACTCAAGCCTAGCCTCTAAAGTTGTTGCATCCACAATTAGATCAGCTAGGCTCTTAACGGGGACACATATGGCAATTCACCACCACGATTTCCAGAGGGAAGCAACCCTTGTGCCTTCTGTCTATTTTCATGATATATCCAACACAGGTCAATCACCCAGAGCTCCTGACACATTTATAACGCCCTGTAGGCTTATTTATGGACCATGCATTGCTTTTACAGAAACAAACTACAGTTACCATATGACAGAAGAATTCTTTTATCTCACCCAAGATTATGCACCGGTTCTAGACTAGATGTCTTTGGTAGAACTAACAGTCATATTTTCAAGACTCTTAACTATAATGCCTTCAAGATGATCAGATGCTGCTCTCAAGCTCTCCAGCACAAGATCAGACATTTCAAAGAAGATGGAAATAAACTTTCATGAGGAAGAAGGATATCATGTGTGGGGCATAATTTTAAGAGGAAGCTTTTTAAACTCATAGTGTGATATTCGGACTGTCTTAATCGAGAGATGGTTAACATAAGGGGTTTGTTCTGTTATTGAATCTCACTTAATTTGTTAGGATTAATGTCATTCATTCAACAAATATAAAATGTTTGCAATATTATAACAGCAAAATTTCTCATTTCATACCTTCATTTTGTTTAGACTCACTAATTACAAACTTTAGGGTATATATTTCCTCAATGCCTAGCTTCTCTTTTTAAAGTGCTTAGCATAATTTGATTAAACTTTATTTAAAATGTTTATATATTTCTTCTAAAGGATTGAACACAATTAGCTCAAGAAAATGGTTTGCAATTTTGGAACCCCACAAGTTGTGTTTAGGGGGTCAGTTTCTTTGGACAACTATACATAAATTACCCAAAGTTAAATGAGAGTAATTATCCAGGGAATTGAGGTGTTAGGGACAGTCAGTCTAGAGGATGCTGGACTTCTGCAGCCTCTTGTTTCCTTATATTTTGGGAAACAAGGGGAAAAGCAGATTGTTTTATTTTACTAATCTAGATAAGGCTGAAAGGAAAGATCTGGATTAAAGGACCAAATAACTAAGCTGTAAAGGCACTTCCCTCTTTTTCCAGACATGAAAAAACAGCACCAACATACATTTGTACAGTGATTTATACTTTCTAGATATGTTATTTGGGAGGATGAAGTATTGAGGCAAGCTAAGTAAGTCCCCAGAGACTAATGGGCAAGACGCTGAAGTTAGGACTGGGGTCTGCTGACTTCTTATCCAAGATGAGAGGGGAACTCTGGAAAGTTCTACTGAACTGTTTTACCCTACAGTCCCTATTCCATTTATTGTTCTTCCAGTTGAGTTAGCATAAAAAATGAGTCCCTATATTTTGCGTCTCAGCTCATATAGGGAGATCAAAAGATTCATTATTATTATTCGGAGAGTATTTTTAAATGCTACAAATTTGAT
Organism: Diceros bicornis minor; assembly: GCF_020826845.1. NCBI lineage: Eukaryota > Metazoa > Chordata > Mammalia > Perissodactyla > Rhinocerotidae > Diceros > Diceros bicornis. The sequence goes on along the minus strand of NC_080744.1, from coordinate 35,098,977 downwards.
GTAATTGCTAAGCATTATTGAAACACTTTTAGGTAATAATTTTGTTTTGAAACTAATCGAGATATTTTACATTTTGATGCATCACCTCTGACAAGCTATTTCTCACTTTGTATCCACACACAAACCTTTAAATTCCATAAAGTGGAATTTTTGTCAGACATCCTAAAACATCCAAAGGTAACTAATTTTTATCTATCAGGACCTATTAATTAGAGTTTTAAAAATTTTTTAAAAATCATGCCTGAGTTCAAACTACTCATGTGTTTTTTTTTTAATATAATTATCATCATATTTCTCTTTAAATGTGGGGCAACATTTTATCTTTTCAGGTAAGCAAAAGCATATTGGTCTTAGTACAATTTTATAACTATAACTTGCATAATTTCTATCAAAAAGTATTAATATAATCATTCTCCTAATTTATTTAGAGAAATATTAAATATGCTATACACGTTACCTGATTTTAGTGTTTTGCTATGATTCCTATAGCTATAGATTAGGAATGAAATTAAAACAAAAGGACCCGTAACATTTTTCAAACAAACAGAAATCAGTCCTTAAGTGACAGAACTATGTCTATAGTACAATTAAAATCTGATTGTTTCAGAATTAATAAAATGTATAAATATGTATATGATCATAGTACCACTATGATGAGAACATATCAACTGATATAATATTAGTTAATCTAATAGATTTTGGGGAGTCAAGCATATTCATTATAATCTTAAGATAATTCTGGATACAATGAGAGACAGAATATTCAAATAATAACTTTTTAAGTTATACTCAAGTGATTACAGATTTTAAAGAGGTTAAAGGGTAAGGAGTTTTGAAGGTAAAAATATCTACCTTGGAACGACAAAGAAGTGGTCCTTATATCTCTGCATGATTCTTAATAGTATAGTATCCTAGCTGATACAAATGAAAATGTGGGTTTGGAGTATGAAACCATAGCTATTAATGATTGTACTGTAATTTTTGAAAAGCTACCACAGTTCAGTGGTGGTGATGAGGAGTGGAGGAGCGACAGTCGGGGGGAGATTTCACTAAAGAGGTGAAATTTCTATTTGATTTTGAAGGGTGAGGAGTAGAATGTAAGATGGAGATGGACAGAAGGCTAAGGACAAGGCCAGGATAAGAATAAAGGCGCCTGTGTCTGGCACCGAGGGGCTTCCCTAGGAGTCAGTTTGAAAATCAGCACAGTAGGCAATTAAAAGAGTGAATCTGGAACTCAAGAAAAAGAGCTGAACCAATGATACAGATTTGGAAACGATGTTGAAGACAGGCGTGTGGACAAGATTTGGTTAGGGGAGTAAAGACAGAGGGGTCTAGGCATCAATGGGGTAGAAGGGGAATCAGGAAGGAGCGGGATCGCAAAATCAAGGGCTGGGGTTAATAGTGTCAAAGAGAGGAGAGCGGTCAGACAAGAGATGGACAGGCGTCTCTGCTGGTCTGACAAAGAGGTGCTGCATGGCAGTTACGGTTGAGAGACTGCAGAGACTTGGGGAGTAGAGACTCTGCGTGCACATGACTCTTTGAAGATGTCTGGTGGTGAAGAAGAGAACAGAGCTAGAGGGAGAGACAGCAGAAGGAAAACGAGAGCAGGTTAGATGTAGATGGGCAGCACTTGAAATTTTAGTGGCTTATATACTGGGGTGTAATATGATCTCATTTATCATAAAACAACTGACCTTCTTGGAGTGGTGTCCGTAGACCCAATCAGAAGGGCGCAAGATAAGAAGATTATAATATTGAGAGAATTAAAAACGAGAGGCTGTCACAACGAGATGATGTATCTGGAGGGGGGCAGCACATTAGATACACAGTGGACAAGTGACTACAACTTGAAATCTATAGATCTAGTACAATTTCATATATTATAATTTTTTAAATTAAAAAAAAAGATGAGTAGCATTCCTATTAAGCAGAGTTAGGAGGAGACAAAGAACATAACCCAATTTGTACCAGTCATTCACTATGGCAACAATACTGTAAATTCAGTTTCGAGAAGTTAGATTTTATCTAAAGGAACAAAAAGTTACTTTAAAAATATGTATTTTTCAGCTTTGTTGCCTTGAACTTTAATTAAAAGTGAAATCAACTTTATATTAAGGACATGCATGTTTACTTAGAAATATTCCTTATTTGTTTCACTTTAATTTTCTGTTACTTTATGAACACTGTCAGCATTTAACTCTGGAACCTATGTGAAGTCAAGATTACTAAGCTTTGTGTTATGTCAAAATGGGTTATATGTCTCCATGTTTAATGTTACTTGTTGATCTCAATTTAATGAGGTTTTGGGTAGGATTATGAAAATACTGGCCAATATTCTGAAAGGTCTTTCACAGGTGATATGTGCAACCATTGTGAGTAGTGTGGGTTTAGCTGTTTATATGGTATAAAGTGTGTCAAACTAACAAGTCATAACAATTAGAGGGTTAAATTAAACTGTGGGCCAGCAGTTTCTCAGTCACAATAAATCTTAGGTTCAAGAATTATGGTATAACTACCAATTCTTTCTGTAAAAATTATTTGAGCTCCTGAGAGGTGCTCAACTTCCAATTAGTTATCTGCACAAAGTAACAGGAACGGTTTTTCCATGAGTTACTGGAGAGCCAGTTTCCAAGTTGCAATGTATAGAAAAGTCCCAAGTCCAATCATCAGCTCAGGCTATGATCAGTGGCTCTTTCTTGGACTAAAGTATATATGTGAATGTCTGTATCAGTGTCATTTGTATCTGTATTGCCCTTTGCACTTACTTGCCTCATAGATGTCTTGGGCTAAGTTTCCCCTTCAATACATAGCTACCCAACTCACTGGGTTAGTAAGTCATACACTCCCAGAACATCAATGATCATCCGACTTTTTTTCAGATGAACAAGCAAAGCCCAGTGGGTTCAAGGGGGCCCCCTCAACTCTTCATTTCAGTTAACGACAGGGTCCAGAGGAGCATCAGAAAGATTATTGAAATTAGTGGTCATCACTGCTCAGTGCCTCTTCTGGAAAAACACTATATTCATAATTTTACTGTTATGGGGACCCAAGTATATCAGAACCTAGCTGTTCTGTGATTGATTTATGGGTATTTTCCAACAGCCCGGAACTTCCTCCATGTAAATGTTAATCATTCACCCCATTCTTAGAAATACACAAAAATAAGAATCATAAAGTCCCTTTTTGGTGAATCTATGCAAGCAAAATAAACCTTATGGGCAGCACCCTGACATTTGGAATCAACCTCATAGATCATTCAGAAAGATAATCCATCTCCTTACGGCCAAAATAAGGTACCACTTCAGCTAACAGTACTTGACGGTTTCACTCGGGGTGGGGGGGAATCACACACATGCAGTACTATGAAGTCAGCAGGGGAATTGTCTCGAAAATACTGCAGCCTATTTCTACAAGAATCCCCATGGTGCATCAATTATGTTTATGGGACTGACGGAAAAAGTAGCAGAGGGGAGGAGAGATATCAAGCACATGGAGAAACTGAGAAAGAAAGGGGGGGATTTTACTTACCAAGCAGAGCCAAAGGGAAAGAGCTGAGATTGGATAACTTAACAGTTAAGCATTATTTAAGATGAGATGAAACTAAATTCCAACAATAAAAAACCTTCATGAAAGATGGGAGAATTTAGCCCCACAATGAGAGATTATTCTTCACTGCTACAAAGCAAATATAATAAGGGCAATAAGAAAATTCTGAGCAGACATATTCTTAAGCAAACAAGGGCACAAAGACTAGTCACTGTTGCACATTTTCTACTTTTATACTGTCCAAATTGCATTCTGGGAATAAGGCAAGAAATTTAAATGTGAAGCTCTTCACAACTGCTTTAAGCAAGTACTGCTTGCTAGACTGATTTTTTTCCCCTGAAATAACTGACTTAACTGCCTAGATGTCCAAGTTCACCACACATGGCCAGCACTAATCCTCTTCCACTGGGTTGCCCCGGCCACACCTCCTCACTCCCCCACCTCCCCACTCTATACTGAGCCCGCTAAGCGCCAGGTACTCTGCCAGGCATTTTGCATACTTTATCTCAAATCTTTAGGTGAGAGTTATTTTTAATCCACATTTTCCAGCAAATTCCAACTTATATTTCCCAAGTATTCACTATAGGTTCACGTGAATCAGGGCTCAGAGGCTCCAGCTTTGTCTGTTTAAACAAGTCGCTCTGGTTTCATTACACAAAAATTGTAAAATAATGAACACTTTGAGGTTTACTAAGTGAAAAAGGTTGCCACCGACTAATTGGGAGAAAGGCACCAATACGGCATTCTCATTTTGACAAAAATGCCTAAATATTGGATCCCTGGCATATATGAGTTTAATCTTAGACTTTGAGGGGAGAATTAGATAATGTACAAATTACACACAAGAACTTGCAAAAAAAACTTTTAAACAGCATCTAAAAAAAAAAGGCTTCTCCAATCCCAACATATGTTTTTACACAAATCTGCATGCTCCAATTAATCTGCCAAACTGCTGGTGTGCGGCTGGACTGCCTTAATCATCTTTGTAAGTACAATGTACAATTTGTGGTCTGATTTCTAGCAAGAAAAGTGCACCTAATTTTGGCTCTCCCCATACTTAAACCTATTTTAGAAAATTAGAATTTAACCATAGCTTTACATAGCCTTAAAAAGAAAAAACTGTATGCAGCTGCTGACAGGTCATTGATGTAATACTCTGAGTACTCGAGGAGAGATTTTATAGTATTATCCCCATGAATGGCATAAAAGAGACTTGGATTTTAAAAATTCATCTCCACTTGTCAAATATTAGGAAAGGGGGGAAAAATGGAGATTTCTTGGGATGATCTGACACAACAGCATGTTTTTCCGGTCCACCATGTCTGGCTGGCAGAACTCTTTTCTTTTCTAGAGGAATAAACAACTGTTTAGTACAATGCTATGTTTGGAACAAGGCAAGTTTTCTTTTTTAAGCCCTTGGCTCAAGAGAACCGTCTTATGGGAAATGGCTATTGTGTTTACTGTTATTTGATGATGAAATGTCATCTGACTAAAATGCTTCTGTAATAAATTATTCCATTCAATAAAGCCATCAATAGTTTGGCCAGTTTAAAAATGCAATTTGCATTATAATGCACTGAGAAGTCCCTGATGAAAAAACTCCTATATACATTAGTTCATATCAACACAGACACAAACGTGCTTGCTCGTGCTCTCGCTTTCTCTCTCCTGGCTTAAAAGAGTTGTTTGCAACTTAAAATATCATAAAAACTCAAAATCTGAAAATGCCAGTACCATCTCATGGCTTAATATAGAATCATCTTAAAACAAGTACAAAAATGCTGAATTATTAGTTAATTTAGAGAGTGATGATTGACTAGGAGTGAATTAAAGACATTAAAATGTAGTTTTCATCCATCTTCTTAGAAAATGTAAATGGCTGCTACATCATCACATTTTTGCTGATCTAATAGAATAAACCCACCCACCCACTTTTGGGACCAGTCAAATCTCCTCCTTGTAGTTTGTTTTTGCTATATCACTGAATTTTTACAGTGGTATTTAGCATTATATGTACTTGGTTTATAAATTAAGGAGGGATGAGAATTACTTTTATTTTGGAAACTTTTCAATGTCCCTTAAGATAACTGGAGACACCCCGAAAAGCCAGGGTTGGTAATTATTGGCCCTGTGAAAGAAAACAAGCTCCTATTTCTTAGTCTGGTTATGATCCATGACTACTTCTGGGAGAGGAATTCCTCTTGAAGGAAAAACTATGTGTACTGGCCATTACTCTGCTAACAGAAACTTAAAATATTTTCCTCTAAGGAGAAAACCTTTTGAAGAAATAAGAAGCCATTCTTCTGCGGAGGAATGCCTCCAAGACGCTGTTTGGAACACAGATGATGTTGAGTGTACTGCCTCCCTATGTAAAATGCTGTGGGCCGCAGCCTGTGTTTGTCTGCCAATCCTCCAGTGTCTGAGATCTCTGTGAGGACAGAGACTGCATCTCATGTGTCCCTGTGTTCCTAGGGTCAAGCACAGGGCCTGGTACACAGTTTGGTGCCCAATAAACGCTCATGGATGAACAAAGATTCAAAGGAGTAACTGATCTGAGTAAAGAACATTGAGCTTCTGATAACCTAGACTACAGTTCTGTCCAGCAGGCCAGTATTCCCAAACCCATTATGGTAGCATGGCTCCTGGCCTCCGTGCAATATTCTTGAGTGTGTACTCCAGCTTCCATCTGAACTTTTATAGGCTTGAAATGAATGTGCTAAATCTCTTGTTACTGCTTTATTTTTAATCAAGTGAGAACATGTTTCAGTAGTTTGGAAAGAAATGGACTCAAGATGCAAAATGGCTACCTATCATTTCTTTGGATGTGCATGCCACGAACTAATAGTTTATTCAATATAGTAGCAAAAGCGTTGGAATAAGAATCTGAAGTCCTGGACTCCAAGCCTGACCCTGACTCTAATTGGCTGTGTGACCTTAAGTAAGTCTCAGAGACTTTCTGGGCCCTTTTTACTCATCTGTGAGTGAGAAGGTTGTACTAGAGGATCTCTAAGTCCCCTCTTGGTTCCAGTATTTTTTAATTCTTTTACTATTCTTATTTTTATATGCAAAAATGAGTCCTAGAGTGTCATTTCCAAACAAAAACCAAAAAGGAGTCTAAAAAAATGGTATCTCTGCCCACTCAAAAAGAGCAACTTGAACCAATTGTAACATACAAACCCAATGGAATACACGTACCAAATTTACTAGACTATTATTCCTTCCTATTCCCATAGAAAATGTTAAAATCAATATGTAAAGCACATGAAAACATTGTTTATTTATCTTATAATTATTTAACAATCTTTACTGCCAGGCTAAATCTAGAGGTGCGTACTCATCGGGTAGCATGGGTATCAGGGAGTCCTTGAATCTTCTGAAACTATATGCCAAATTTTGCAAATGTGCGAAGCTATACAGGGAGAAAGTTCATAGCTTTAATTAACATTTAATTAAAAATTTTAGGAACTTCAGCCTAAATCATTGTCTAATGTCATTTGTCGCTGTTAAACACTCTTGGAGTTGAACCTAGATTGGATTCCTAGCTCAGACACTTACTAGTTCTCTGACCTTGAGTAGATCTCAGTTCTCTTAAAACAGAAATAACAGCATCTACTCCGAGGATGGTTATAAGATTAATAAGAGATATCCATAGAATTAAAGTATATAAAATCACTGGTCCAGAATCCATCTCACAACAAGTACTTAATAGGAGACAAATACATTTTACTTTTTGTTTTAGCAAATGAGGTTAATCATAACTCTTTAATTTATTTAATGAAGTCTTTAAAGTTGTTCACTGCTGATAATCAAATCAACCATTTTTTGGGGGGAAGGGGGTAGGTTTCCTTGTCACGGGCTATAGAGAGAAGGTAGGGGGGTGGAGGTGTGTGTCTAAATATGGTAGCTTATAAAGGAATCCACCTGTCTAATAGAATTCTAACTATAATTCTACTATAAGTAATTGTAACCACTGGTTAAACCAAGAGTTTAAAACAATTTAAAATGTTTTACAGTTTTGGTGTACACCTGTCTCATTTCAAGTAGGTTTCCCAACTCATCTTGGTGAGCTAATGAGATTTTCTGATCCAAGCATTTGTTGGCATGAAGTCACTGAGACTTAACAAGAGGGCTGAATGAGACAGTTTTTGAGATCTCTTGTAGTTCTAAGACTCTATGATTCTTTTCTCTTGAATGAAGAAGAGGAAAATCCCCTTTCAATAACACTGAAATCTATTTAAATATCTAAATAGTCTCAGGTCCCAAATTGGCACACAGTTCTCCCACGTCCCGACTCAACATGTGATTGGGTGCTTCAATGTACAGGAAATTGAGACTCACTTTCTATTTCAAATCATTCTAAGCACAAATGACCCTGAGAGTTCTGGATTAAAGACAGAAAACTTGGTTGCACTTGAAAAGAGGGGAATGAGAGAAATGCTGCTGATACTCAGTACAGTGTAACCACAACATAAAATGGGACTGGCTACCAGAGCCACTCAGAAAGCAGTCTCTGTTTCACTGGACCACTTTCAGACGATTATATTCATACTATCTGATGCACCAACTTGGTTGAGTCGTTTCTTAAACCTAAATAAGCATCGTTCTACCCAAAAGTTCTTTGGGAAACAGAATGTGATTTTGCAGTGTGCTGGACCTGAGTCCCAGAGAAGTCTGGTATCCTGGGCAGCTAGTAAGTGCAGGTGCTAAGATTTGAACTTAAGTCCAAGAAACTCCAAAATTATTGATTTCTTCCATTACACCAGCAGTTCCCAAAACATCAATGAAGAATACCAGGCAGTTGTATCAGAGATGGCTGGGGAGCCTGATAAAATGCATCTTCCTAGGTCTCAGATCTAGAGTCTGATTTAGTAGGTCTGGAGGAGGCTCCAAGATCTATATTTTAAACAAGTGCCACCATTAATTCTGATGTGCAGCCAAGTTTGGGAACCATTGAGCTCTCCCTTTGGGCTACAGTCTCCAGAAAAGGCTTTCTGTAGGGAGTGGGATTTGAAGACTGAAGAAAAAAATTAGACTTAGGTAGAGGGTAGGTTGTGAGACGGCCTTTCATGAAGGGGTCAGGCATGTTTATAAGAGAAAAAGCAACAGTTCCAGCTAGAGTAGATGGTCAGTAAAGGAGGAGTAAGGCTGAGGATGCATCTGAAAATCAAATAGCAAATAGGTTCATCTGTTTGGGGAACTCTAACAGATTGGTAGTGGTTTCCTTGAAGCCCTGTGTTGAGAAGGATTCTGATGCAGAAAGTGGTGGCATACAGCCACATGGTAGACATGCCAAACTGAAACACAGAACTTTATTTTAAAATGACAACATATGGTGCATTTTATAGTCTGTCAAGATTGGCTTTGTTTAAATGAATATAAGATAAAAATAAGATGAATAGTAAAATTTAATTATCTCTCCCAAATTTTACTTGGCCCCTACAACTCTGTTTTTAATTATAGCTTCATGACTTTTACCTGAATTCCTCAAGTGCAAATACTTTCTTTTAAAATTTATTTTCATCATATCTTTAGTGCAATGCAGAAAAGGAATCTTAAATATTTATTTCAGCATTTTATATTTTTATTGGTTTTGTAAACCACTGAAATTGTAGAGTGTACTTAGAGTGAGTTGATTCCATATGCAGTAAATCAACTGGAGGACAGACTACAGTGTACACCATTTACAAAGTGAATCACTATAGCTCAAAATATAACATCCTCTCCTCCCACCCCTAAAACCTGCCAACATCCAAACAACTACAAAATTGCATGCTGGAGAGATGTGTACTATATTCCAAGATAAATATACACAAATTACGCTGGAAAACCTCAAGGTGTTATTGATTAATTCTAAGAAACATTTCACAATCAAGCCTCATAGATACTGTTTCTCTGGGATAAGTACAAGGAGAGGAATAAAAGGATTACAGAGGATATGAATGTGGCCAGGAATCTTGTGTGGAAAGGAATCTTATGAAAATACTTTAGATTAAAGGCAAAACGGAAAGAAATGTTGGTAGTGGGGGTAACAAGACAAGCAACCACAAAAAGGAGTTGCAGACTCAATGAAACCTTACTAGGGGCACAGAGCATCCACCCCTCTCTCTACTTCCTCGAGCTGCTTCCCATGCTGGCCCCAGGTCTCTCTCATCCTCTCCTGACTTCCTGTGCACCCCAGTCTGACATCTGAGGGGGTCAGCAGCTTCAGAACTTCCTAACAGCAGTGGGTGAGAGGCAAGAGACAGCGGATTGTGATGAAGCCAACGACCCAGAAAATATATATGTAAGTGTGGTACAGGTCTTAGAATCAGCCTGAGCCAGGCCTGCGGTAACTTTATGTGGTATTCAGGACTACCTTCCTGAGCATGCTGAACGCTGCACTCTCTCCACAAGGGGCTGCAACATTCTAAAATCAAGCCAGGGCAGACCTAGAAGGAATTATTCAGAAGTCTCCCCAGTACAATTAATTGGGTCATCAGCCACACTTTTCTAATCACCTTAAAAAATCTTAAGACTTAGACCTAATGTCTAGAACAGAGCCTGGTGTGCAGTAGGTGGTCAATAAATGTTTTCTGACTGTTAATTAGATGTTTGAATGGTTGATACTGTGTGGTCTTGATAGTGCGAAGCTGGCAACCCTTAAATATAAAATATTTAATACTATATTGGTTTCTGAAAAACCAGGGGGGAAAAAGGGAATGGATCATTATTTTCAGATCGATCTGAAAATCAACAAAGAGTAGCTCAACAAGGGTTGTCCATTTTCAGGTGACCGGAAGTGAGGAAGTGAGTTTCGTAGGTTGTGAAGGTGCAGGGATTTATGTCGACACTGAGAAAATTATAAAAACAATTTAAGCATATATATTTCTTTTCTTCCCCTGCCACTAAATTTTGGCCACAATTATAAAAATATTTGTATTCTATTCACACTTAGGGCTCAGTAAATGTTACTGATTGACCTATCAAATACATATTCAGTGAATTAAGCACCGTAAAAAATGTGCCCATCAACAGCAATCCAGATAATGATGATCCCTGCTGATACGCATTTATTTTTCTGGTAAATATCAAATTCAGAATAACCTTTAAAATGATATAACCTCAAGATCAGAAGTTTGGCATCAAAACTACTGAGATAAAGAGACAGAAATAGCAATTCACACAGCAGTTTTGAAATTCTAAGCTTATAAATGTAATAGAAAATTTAAAAATTATTTTCACATGAAAGTGAATTGGGCAAAACAACCTCATGTTTTAGAAAACGTTCAAAATGACTCTTAAGATTTAGATTCCACATAAATGTGGAAAAGAAGAGATCGCTATGTTGGGGTGAGGGGCAACCACTTTTAATGTAATTAAAACGAGCACATTTTTTCTTTCTTTTACTTGAGGAAGGAATTATTTCTCCTGAAAGCTCTTTGCTGTCTTTCCCTGCTTCAAACCTGCATTCTGGGCTGGGATTCTATATAGGTCACATAAAATAAGTTTATTTAACTGAACAAGCATACGGCAGAAACAATATAATGACAGGAAAAGCAGTCCCCTAAACGTGCAGAATAATTTTATCTTGAAGCTACAGCATGTAGTTATATATGACCTTGGATTGGCATAGGACAAGGACGCTGATGCAGAACTTAGTTTCAAGAGGGCAGGGGCTTTTCACTCTCCACTCAAACCCCTGTGCCGAGAACACAGTAGACATTCAATGAGAAACTAGTGAATAAGTGAATGAACAAGGATGCCTGAGTCCCTCCTAGTGGATTCAGACATTCCACATGCCTTAGTCCCATCACCACCACTGCTGCCCGAGGAAGCTAGCCAACAGAGACCAGGGGGCCATGGATGCCCCTGCTAGAACCTAAATCTGTGAGGTAAGACTGCCCAGCAGTCAAAGGCTTCAAAGACTCCTCAGGAGAAAGTAAATCGACTGATCTGGAAAAATCTATTCTAAAACTGTATTATTTAATCTGTCTCATTAGAAGTTTAATGGGAATTTCAAAGACAATTAAATAGTGCATTCTGAAGAAATGAAGTAACATTTTGAAGTAACGTTTAAGCCAAATACTTACAGAAATTAAAAGAAATCAAATTTCTAAAAGTAGTTTATTGTTCCTCCCACATATAGGTTTTTATGACACAGATTGATCTACTAACTGACACAATAGCTCTAATCTACTAAATGTAAATGAATGAACAAATAAATAAATACATAAATAAATCTAGGTAGACATCAAAGGAAAATATTAAAACTCCCATAAAAAATGAAAGAGATGTGAAATTATAAAGTAGTTTTCTAGAAATGTCAAAATATCATACTTATAAATTTGGAAAACAGATAAAATGCTTCCCAGGGTACATGTTACACGTCTCTGCTGAAACCTGGTAGTCGACGAAATTAGAAAAAGCTGCATGTTACACGTCATTGCTATTGGACCAAGACTCTGGCAGAAAAACATTCACCTTTTTGTTTGAAAAGAAAGATACATCAAAACTCTTGAGTTGAAAGGTTAAGCGTACTCTCTGTGTAGTTGATAAATGTAGGCCTAATCTAATCAGGGGCCGTCATAGGCAGTGCTGCCCTGACCCAGGCTTCTGGTTTCCATGCGGGTAAGATCTAACCAAGATGTAGGCTCTGGGCCTTTGACCTACGTGAGACCCTATCCGAGCCAGCCGAGAGTTCTGGTTAACAGCCGGGAACTCACAGTTCAAATCAGGAACATGTGCACTCTGCTAATACAACACATGGCTCGAAAATTAAAATGCAACATGATCGAGTGCTTCAGGATATTTTAACAACCGGGAGAGAGATTATAGCTAGATAAAACTAGGCTTTCAGGTCACTTTTGCTCCTTCGTGTTTCTTCCCGTTTCTTTGGACGAGACAAATTTAATTTTATTGTATTTCTTAAGAATTTGCTAGAAAAACAAAAGTTTGGTAAGTTGTTTCACGGCTGATTGATCTTGGGGAAACGGGGATGTTGTAAGGTTTCTCTGCGACATGTGTCACCTATTAGATAGTTAGTTTTTTCTATTTCCAACCGAGCCAAACCAAATTAATTAGAAAGCAGTTTGAATTACAAGCTAAATACAATGAAAAGTAATAAAAACAGAAAATGACATTTAGGTCATCAATAATATTCCTGAGGTAATTCGGCATTGATTTTTCGTGCTCTCTATGATAAAGAGCTTTACAAGTTGTCAAACTGACAATTTAACCCCAGTTGTTACAGTAGTAACAACAGCAGGCGTCAAGAGCACAAATTTAATAATGGGGCAGATTTATTTCCTTTTTGGTTCTCACTTTGTTTCTCCTGGAAATCAGTGCTAGGAGTGTAAGACAGCCTGAGTTACCACACACCTGAGGGAGTCTATGAATCACACAGTTCTTGTAAGATTTAAATTTGTAACTATTTTATCAACAAAATTCAAATCAAAGCAGATATCAGAGATTCAGATAAAATAGAGAACAACAACTCCCAATAGTCAGTATCTTTTCTTAATAAGGAAAAAATACGGATTGTGACCATCTTGGCAAAGAAGTCCTCCTGCTCTTCAAAGTAAAACTTTATTTTTTGCTAAGTGAGAAGTGAAATTCTTGGATCAGTTTGTTTTAGAATGTTTGAGGTCCAGGAAAATCAATGTTTTGAATTACTTTTAAAATCTTAGTAAAGGAAAAACCCATGGTGCAAAGACTTCCCCTCCAAATAGCTAAACTTTTTAATTGGGGGAAAGACAAAAGCAGATGGCATAGGTTCTATTGTATTTATATGGATTTCCAGTTCGTTAACCCTTGGCAAGAATTTGAGGTGGACTGGTGACCCTTCCCTTACATTTAAATCCTGTGTCTCCAGTCATCTTAGGGGCTGTGATTGTGACACCTCCACCCCTTACATACATTTCTGTAAGTCAGCTGCTGGCAGGTGCCCGGGGCTGTGGGAAGGTGCCCCTGCACCCAGGTCCCCAAGAGGCCTCCTCCCTGGCTCCCAGTACTGCACAGTAGCCATCTGCAGAGACTGCTAAGAAATCTCTTTCCAGTTCAACCTCAGGAGGACATCCACGCCAAACCATGCTTCTGGTGTTCAAGAAGTGGCTCCTGGAGGTGCCAAGGCCTGGAGACAGTGCCAAGTGGCACAGATAACCACTCGTCAGAGTTCTTCAACAACCTTAGAGCAGCAGCTGGGACTGCATGAGCACCTTCAACACCCTGAAGGTGTCTCTTCTTGGCCAGAGAGGCTGAAAGGCTTAATTGTTAAGTGAATTTTGATACCAGGCCATTTGTCATATGCTTTGACACACACATCTTTAGAGGGTAAACTCCAAGCTTCTTGTCATGGCTTACGAGATTCTTTAGGATCTTGCATCTCAGAAAATTCACTTCCTACCATTTTCCCAATCAACCAAACACTAATCCAGCCGTGCAGAATCAGATGCAGTTCTCTGACCGCGCCAGCTCCTCTAACTCTTCCATGCTTTGGCTTTTGTTTTGCTTTATTTGTTCTTTTTTCTGTCAGGAATTACTTTATCCTATATTTTAAGGCTGAGTCTAGTGATCTCTGGGCAATTTTAGAATGTCCCAGCCATTTATGTCAGAATGAGAAGTGCCTGTACTCCAGAGCTACAGCTGTGCTACCCAATATGGTAGCCACTAGCTATAAGCGCTATTAAAATCAAAATCAAAGTTAAAATTAAATACAACTAAAAATTCATTTTCTCAGTTGTGCTAGCCATATCTGTGTTCAATAGCCATATGTGGCTAGTGGCTACTGTATTGGACAGTACAGATATAAACCATTTCCATATTGCAGAATGTTCTTTTGGACAGCGCTGGTCTAGAGAATAAGGGGTTGATGGACTGTCCCATCCACCATGGGACCAATAGCCCTAGATCCTGAAAATCTGTTGGAGCCAAGTGCCACTGATGAGGGTGGAGAGAAATCTCAGTTCTCAATCTCCGCCTGAGTCCAGCTTACTAGGTCCCTATGACTATTAGGTTCAGAGATGCTGAAAGGACACCTATCAGGCACCAAAGCACACCTCAGATTTCTTGTCTGAACCCTGAAAACAGCAGGAAGAGTGAGGAGCTTCTTGATTCTAAGTCTGCAGAACACTAGCAGATGAAATATACGTGTACTTACAATGCAAGAGGGGGCAGGAGAGAACACACTATTACCATTATTACTATACTGCTAATGCCGTTAGTTTCTCTGCAACAGTACTACATTTTGGGTTGTAAAGGCATATCTTTTCTACCCTAGAAATCAATCCACTCTTTAAAACAATGTCTTCAAATAACTGACTTCCTCTTGGAACACAATCCTTTTAGAATGTGGAGATATAATTAAACAGATGTCATCAGAGCACGATGCTCCCAGGATTTAGGGAGAGGACTGGAAAAGGCCACCCTTTGAGAGTGAAACTAGAGAAACCAACCCACAACAGACCCCAGTATTCCTTCAACATATATTTTTCAGGGCCTCACCGTGCCAAAGTCAGTGCCAGGCACAGAGGTGCAATGGTGGGCAAGATTGAGTTGGCTCCTCAGTCATCCCCTGTCAGCATAATTCAAACCAAGAGATGGTTAGATAATGGACTGCCCAGGGGCTAGGTTATTGCTCTAGATCAGAGTAGGTCCTCAGGGAGGCAAAACCGGAATTTAAGAATGTAAAGAAACTACAGGTCCATGATCCTTTACCTGAAACTCTTGGGCCAGATGGCTCTGAGAATTCAATTTATCAGATTTAGAAATTTATAAATATCATATATTACGTCTTACCCATAGCGGGGAAAAAAACAGTACTCTGTAATCAAACATATTAATATTTCTGAAGCAAAACATATGACAATCAGCACCAAGTGAAATAAGTAAAGTCTCTAAATAGCCTTATATGATCTCCCATTCTATCCTGGAAATAAAGTACTTCGGGTCTGTTGAGACAAAGCCGCTGGTCAGCCTCTCCCCCCACCCCCATTCCCTGGGGAACTTCACAAATTCATGCCCAGGTCACACTCTAGGCCACACAAATTAGAATCTCCAAGGGTGGAACCAGATATCAGTGTGTATACACTATTATTAGTTTTTCAATCGGAGTATCAAAAATATTCAATGAGGAATATAAAATACAGCAATCTCAAGTAACCGCCACCCAGAACAAGGTATAGAACACCCCAGGTTTCCTTTTCAGTCCTTATCACTCCTATGACCTCCCCAGAGGCAACTACTCTTGTGACTTCTGATCATCAGCGATTAGTCTCAGCTGGCAGTATACTCTAATACTGGTTCTCAAACTGGTTTTGTTTCTCTGGAGCACCCTGACTGATACACCACCTCATGAGGTAATAAATGTAATGTGCTACCTGAATGTCTGCTCAATCTTAGCTGTAATTTTTAGGGTGGTGTGGGGCTTATTATGGCTTATCTCTTCTGCCACCACCAGAAGGCTCAGGAGTGATCCTGCACTGTACACTTTAGATATAATCTCTCTCCTCCACCCTTTGTAAACTTTTTTCCAAATAGGTGTCAGGCCAGTTGTTTCTAATTCACTTTACCACAGACCTGGAGCATAATTAGGACCAAAACAACAACGTGGGAAGTTAGAGGTGCAGAGCAGGATTTAGGAAACTCCTTCGTTCCAGACTCTGGGTCCGTTCCCCTTGGCTGCCACAGATACCTTTATTCTTTGTTTCTTCCCTTCTTGCTTTCCATACCCCACCTCCCTGGGCCCAAAGTCTGGGTTAGGTTTCATCTGTTTTCCCCAGGGCCCGGCCATCTCCACCATGGGAATCAACAGGACGGCAGCTCCAGTTCACCCATCACTCTGACCACTGACTGAAGTCCTGACACCAATATTCCTGTAGACATTTACCCATTTGCTATGGAAACATGGGGAGCTGGGGAAGAAGCAGCTTGGTGCACCTCTGATTGGGCTTCCCAAATAAAACTTCTCCTTTGTTAGTCCTCAGAGGGGCTGGCTGGAGGCAACAGGTTGGAGGGAGACAGCTATATTTGCGAACAGGGACTCTAGCAGCTGGAGGCTACCTCAAAATTTTTCCCCAAATAGTTTGGAAAGGAGATCTGCTGGGTGGAAGGCTCTGTCTGTGCACCAAGTGTTGGTATTGGGTTATTTAGCCTAACTCCCTTATTCACCAAATTAAGTCAATGAGGCCCAGAAAAGAGGTCTGGTTAAGGCAGCAGCTAAATTAGTGCTATGACTTGGCTCAAAGGCCAGGCCTCTCAATGCAGAGTCCAGTGCTTTCTTCCACCATTCACACTACCATTCACAGCTCAGATGCTGACTGGGTGGAGTAACAGGACTGGAGAATTGTCTCTTTTCCATGAAACGACTAACAATCACACAAGCCAATACCCTCTAGCTTCCTCTTGCTGCCCATGAAATCCATAAGTGCCTAGATGCGGGGCTCATGAGGGTGGGAGGCAGCAAGGGCAGGTAACAGGACCCGGGCCAGAGACTGGTGCTTGCAGTGAGCCAAGATATAAGAGGTTACAATCATCCATCTCTTCTTCAGGTGGTTTCCTATGAAAAAACTTGACGAATGATTACAATTTCTCAGGTCTTCCAAATTCCCAACAATGATCACTTAAAATGAGGAAGTCACTCCTGGGTGCAAGGCAAATTAGAAGCACCTATGTGACCAGCCTCCTCTCACAGGTCACTCCACAATGCTTTCCTTACTGTCTGCATGAGCTCTGCAGCAACACACTCTCCATGACTCGTGAAAGGCTAATACCTAATAACAAAGGGCACTCGGAGACGATATTTCAGGAGGTGTCAAAGTCCTCATTGCTGAATTTAATGAAAGTGAAGCTCTGTGGGGTGAAGGTCCAATTACTGTGTGAAACTTTCCAGGTGGCTCTGCTTCAGTGACCTGAACAGGTGGGAGCAAGAAGACCACCTGCTTCTGTTTGCACAGTGACTAATACATTTATAAACAGTTAATAAACATTTAACTGTCGCAACTCTCTTAAAACAGTTCTTTCACAACTAGAATCCAACAGATTTGAAATTACTGGGTGACTCCATAAGGCCACATCCATAAAAGGGGATGGGCTGCAAATCCTGGTGATGCTGGACGCCAATCTTTACCAACAGGCCAGAATTGTGATCCTTGTTATACTTGGGTCTGACTCACAAAACCCAATACTACATCTATATGACACAGGCAACACAGAACAGACCATGACAATTTTATTCCAAACAAAGTGCTGAGTTGTAACACATTTGGAGGGGACCTTTTCCAAGATTCAGAGTGAGCTATAAGAATTAAAAATATAGATCCATTTTCTCATGTTGGAAAAACTGGTTATCCACATGCAAAAGAATGCAATTAGACATTTATCTTACACCATATACAAGAATCAACTCAAAATGGATTATAGACTTAAATGTAAGACCTGAAACTGTAAAACTCCTACAAGAAAGCAGGGGAAAAGCTTCTTGACACTGGTCCGGGCAATGATTTCTTGGCCATGTAACCCAAAGAACAGGCAACAAAAGCAAAAATAGACAAGTGGGACTACCTCAAACTAAAAAGCTTCTGCATAGCAAAGGAAATAAACAACAGAATGAAAAGGCAACCTATAGAATGGGAGAAAATATTTGCAAACCATATATATGATAAGGTGTTAATCTCCAAAATATATAAGGAACTCCTATAACTCAACAGCAAAAAAACCAAACAACCTGATTAAAAAAAATGAGCAAAGAACTTAAATAGACATTTCTCCAAAGATATACAAATGGCCAGCTGGTACACGAAAAGGTGCTCAACATCACTCATCATCAGGGAAATGCAAATCAAAACCACAATGAGATATCACTTCACACTTGTAGGATGGCTATTATGAAAAAACAAAAGATAAGTGTTGGTGAGGCTGCGGAGAAGTTGGAATGATTGTGCACTGTTGGTGGGAATGTAAAATGGTACAGCTGCTGTGGAAAACAGTATAGAGGTTCCTCAAAAAATTAAAAATAGAACTACCATATGATCCAGCAATCTTGCTTCTGGGCCTATATCCAAAAGAATTAAAATCAGGATCTTAAAGAGAAATTTGTACTCCCATGTTCACTGCAGCATTATTCACAGCAGCCAAGATATGGAAACTACCTAAATGTCCACCAACAGATGAATGGATAAAGAAAATATTGTACATACATACAAAGGAATGAATATTAGTCGGCCTTAAAAAAGAAAGAAATCCTCTCATATGCTACAATATGGATGAAACTTCAGGACATTATGCTAAGTGAAAATAAGTCAGTCCCAGAAGGACAAAAATACTCATGGTTTCTCTTATATATGAAGTATCTAAAATAGTCAAATTCCCGGAAGTAGAGAGTAGAACGGTGGTTGCCAGGAGCTGGGGGGAGGGAAAAACGAGGAGGTGTTGCTCAATGGGCATTAAGTTTCAGTTATGCAAGATGAAGAAGTTCTGGAGATCTGCTATACACCATAGTGCTGATAGTCAACAATACTGTAGTGCGCACTGAAAAATTTGTTAAGAGTTTAAGCGTTAAATGTTCTTACCACATGTTAAGTGTTCTTACCACAAAACAAATAAACAACAAAAACAAAAGGAAACTTTTGGAGGTGATAGATATGTAGTATAATGATTTCAAGGGGGTTTACATATGTCCAAAATTATATATTTGTATACATTAAATATGTGTATTTTTGGGGTATATCAATTATAACTCAATAGAGCAGTTAAAAATACCAATTTTTCAAATCTCATAATTTAGGGAAAAAATACAGAATTTAAAATTCCCTATAATTAGCAAGTAAAAAAGTTAGATGAATTCAACTATAATACATTTAATCTCATACAGCCTCTGAACATATGGGTAAAACAGTGTAGTGTCATCAGTTAGAAGTCCTGAGTTCAAGCTTCGGCTTTGATACTATTTTTCACCAGAAACTCTCTCGGTATAGATTTAATTTTTTTCCTGGGCCGGCCCGGTGGCTTAGCGGTTAAGTGCACGCGCTCCGCTGCTGGCGGCCCGGGTTCGGATCCCGGGCGCACACCGACATACCGTTTCTCCAGCCATGCTGAGGCCGCGTCCCACATACAGCAACTAGAAGGATGTGCAACTATGACATACAACTATCTACTGGGGCTTTGGGGGAAAAAATAAATAAATAAATAAAATTATTAAAAAAAAAAATAATAAATAAAATCACAACATATTTTTTTCCCCACATCTCACCTACCATATGGCTTAGAATTAGGTTCTCCTGCATTTCTGTCACTCCTAGAAGTGACAGAAAAATGTCAATAGTAGCGGCTTAACAAGATAGAACTACATGTCTGTCATGTCAAGTAAACTCAAAGGGAGGCAGAACAGGCTGGCCTGGTGACCAGAGTCAGCAGGGACCCGGACTCCTACTATGCTGCTCTGCCATCTTCAGCATATCATTTTCTCTCATGGCCCATGATGGCTACCAGAGCACCAACCATCAGGGCCACATTCCTGTCAGCAGGAAGGAAGAAGTGTCAAAGAAGGGCATGCCTCTCTTCTTCAAGGGCATTTCTCAAAAGTTGCATGGAACACTTCTACTTATGTCTTGTTGCCCAGAAATTAGCCACAAGGGTATATGTTGCTGCAAAGGGAGGTGGAGTTTTTATTTTGAGTGACTATATGCCCAGCCAAAACCAGAGATTTCACAGTTAGGAGGGGACAGCTAGCTAGCAGTTTCTGTCTAAGGTGCTGCATTAGGTTTAACGTGGATAAACATTTTACAGAAGGAAAAGCTTGTTCTACATGCCTATGGAAGCTTGGGGTGAGGGTGGGGGTGGGGAATGAATAAACACAAGGACTCTACATAACAGAATAAATGCATAATTTTTACAGTGCAACACATTACCGTTTCTAGCCTGCTAAATACCTTTAAGAACTGAATCAAACGCTCTGAAGACGAGATGGTAGAAAACAAATGCATACGTACGAGCTACCTTTGTTTATGTTTGTGTATATGTTACCAGACAACTAGATAAATGAGTCTTTTGGCACCAGGAAAACAGTTCTTTAAATTGAATATTAAAAGGGAAAAACAGAACTATTACTGAAAGTCACATCATGGTGCAGAAAATACAGGTGTTATAGCCTTACACATTTAGACAGAGCAGGTTTCACAATGGCAACCAATGACAGGAAGAAAACAGAAACGCTGATTGGGGCTCAGTCCACAGTGGGCTTCTGAACTGGCTCCTTGGCTTTGCTAACTGACCACATCAGATAAACCAACTTACAGAACGGACGCTTGACTCCCCCTGTTCAGTCAAACGGATTCCCTCCTCCATCCCAACCTTTCTTGTTTTTCGGAAGTCTGAGTAGACAGGCTGATTTATTGGAATGATTTTTGAACTTGTGGGTTGTTTCGGTGCAAACACAGAGAACGGACACTGAAAGTTACTAGACCTATGTATTCAGGTGGTCCCTGAACATTCCAGATGCATGTAACGCTTTTGCTGTCACCTCCCTACAGTTATACCTAGAAGCTACGGCTGCCGTAGGAGTATCTAATTAAGAGAGAACCTGATTCTGGCTGAGCCAGAGCTCATTCTTTGCCTGAAGTTGATTGTTACACAGAGAACAGAGACTTAACAAGGTAGGAGGGAGGGCCAGCAAACCTCAGTGTCATCTCGCTAGCTCCCTAAACCCAGTGGGGAAAGAAAGGGACGCTCCGCAGCCAAAGGGGAGTTGAAAGTGTGGTTTCTCACAGCTTCGTGGAGGCACGGTGCAGCCAATGGCAGAGAAGTGGGATGTGGTGTTTTGACATCTTTAGGGTCCCCAAAGAATCTGGAGCCTATGTTGCCTGGTCAGGGGAGGCCCTACACTCCATCTCGCACAAGAAGAATACCCTGGTTGTCCTAGGGAAACCTCTCTTTTTATGAAGCCAAGTGAGTGTAATGTTGACTCTTATCGAGAGCGGCCAGCAATTGTGGGGCAGGACTGCATAAGGAAGCGTCATCTACAAATCACTTGAAGAAAACTGCTTAGTTAAATCAGCCAGCTTTATAAATAAATCCTATAGACCTTAACTACTTAGAGGGACACTCTGGTGACCAAAGAAGATCTTGTTCCAAAGTGGCCAGTGTTTGGGAGGCTTACTGCCACAGGAAGAAGCTTTTATCAGGAATCTCTTACGAAGAAAGTGCCCGCTTGTAAACAAAAGAAAACGTTGTGTGTTTAAAGAACAGGCGAGTTTAGAAATGGAGGGAAAAAAGAAGCAAGGAAAAGACATAAATAGTTTAGGGCTTACCTAAACTCACCACAAGGGCAGCCTTCCTGCCACGTGCAGATTGTCCAGTGGACCCTAAACTTCCAAATGTTTCCATTTAAAGAGTCTGGACATTTCCAATTTACTCTCTAGATATGAGATATGAAACTCAGGTTGCACCTATTGAATAGAATATCTATAAAACAGAAAAGTGCCACTTTATGGCTGTGATAGACTTCCGGGGCCGGCCTGTGTGCCTAATACCTTTTATAGCACAATTTCAATGTACAAGGAACTCCATATTCAAAACTGCTATCTGACGCATAAAATTTACTAGTGCCACTCATTTGCAATTGGTGACAATCTGTATTTTATTTTTTCCCCCTTTCCAAATGAAGACATGGGCCTCTTCAAGAAACTATAGCAAAATCTTACATATCCAGTACACAGCAGTAGCAGTTAATACTGTATAAAATTCCTCAGACTTTTTCCTAGAGGGTAAGAAGTAAACAGGAAAGGTAATAGGCTTTGGAAGCTGCATCGCTGGCTGCATGAAAGCAGGACTGGTGAGAAAGACGATGAAGTGCCTTCATTTCAGGCATCACAACGGGATGAAGCTGCCCACAAGAGCATCTTCCAGTGTCAGTGTGGCGCAACTTCGGGAAACTTCCCTCCCTGACTCCCAGACAAAGCCTCCTTGAAGTGCAGTAATGAAGGCATTTCCCCCGATTTCGTCTCTTTTCTGGCTTGTGGCAGCAAAGAAGAAAGACCATATCATCTGCTGGCTGATGAAAACTTGAATAGCTGTACAATGTCATCAGATCATTTGGAGGAAAAATGAAAAATGCCCTAAAGAAAGCCCTGGGATGCTGTATGTAAATCTGAGGTAAGAAGAGCCAATAAGGTCTGTGACAACATTAAGCCAGTTACTAGCAATGAAGCAATTATATGCGCAACTGAAACAATCTATAATGACAGCTATAACAAAGGCACAGGAGAGAGGGCAGGAGACCACTTGGAATAATCTGAAATATCTAGTGTCCTGAAAGGAGAGAAGTGTGACCTATTCCAGAGCTTGAGGATCAGAAAGATCTGGAATTATAAATGGAGATTGAAGGTACCATATCACACAACTTTCTAATTATAAGTGCCTTAGCTCTGGTGGAGGCATACCTTATAAAATGACTGATGGCGAGGAGTCACAAAGCAAGCACACTGAATAGAAACAAGGGGAAGGAAAGGAACTAAAAATGACAGTGTAAAAACTATCTAAAAAGTGATGACATCTAACTTGGGCCAGGGTGCTGAGAAATGGGCATACCCACACACTACTTGTGGAAGAAGGAAGTGCTACAACCTTTCTGCGATAGGCAGTTTAGTAACATGTATCAACAGCTTTAAGACCCCATGGTCCCTTTGACTTGGGAACTCGATTATTTAGACTCTGTTATCTAGATATTATCCTAAAGAAATACTTATAGATGTGAAAAGGGATGGTTAATAATGATAACAATAACAACTAACACTTATTGAGTGCTCATTATTTCCTTCATAGAAGAAAAAGCTTCTTCTAGATTCTGATGGAGGCCTCAGGTGGGGATGGAGGTGGGAAATGAATAAACACTTAAGATTCTATGTAACAGATAAATGCATAAATTTTACAGCATAACACATTACCTTTCTTTGCCTGTGAAATAACTTTAGAGATGAATCAAAAGCTCTGAAGACTAGGTGGTAGAAAATAAAGGCATATGTACAAGCTACCTTTGTTTATATGGTACTAGACAATTGGATAAATGAGTTTTTGGCATCATGAAAACACTCTTCTTTTTTTTTTTTAAAGATTTTATTTATTTATTTTTCCCCCCCAAAGCCCCAGTAGATAGTTGTATGTCATAGCTGCACATCCTTCCAGCTGCTGCATGTGGGATGCGGCCTCAGCATGGCCGGAGAAGCGGTGCGCACCCGGGATCCGAACCCGGGCCACCAGCATCGGAGGGCGCGCACTTAACCACTAATCCACAGGGCCGGCCCTGAAAACACTCTTCTAATTGGAATATTAAAAAGAAAAATTCACATGATTACTAAAGGTCACATCATGGTGTAGAAAATACAGGTGCCATAGCTTTATCCATTTATAATAGAGCAGATTCCACAAGACAGAAGAAAATTAAATTGTTGACTGAGGCTTTCTTAAAATGTTGACTGTGCTTTCTATATCTTAACTCATTCTATCATGAGAATGTTCATCACAGTGTTGCTTATGTTGACCTCTTAAATAACCATTAGAGATGATAGGTTAAATAAATTATGATACGTCCATATAATGCAAGCATTAGGAACCAATTGTAAAGAGTAACACAGAATTATATTTATACACATGAAAAACAATTTCAATATCCTCTGAGGTGAGGAACGCATAAGTATACAATAGTATATACAATATAATCCCACTTTTTAACAAATATTAAAGGCAATATGTGTATGAATTGGGATTATGATGATTTTTATGTTCTTTTTGTTGATCTGGAGCTTTTAGACTTTTAGGATTAAACATGTATCATTACAAAAAAGACAACCACAATTTATTTCAAATGATGAGAATGTTTATAGAAATAAAAAATTTTCTTCCACAAAGGGAAGCAAATATTTAGCTGAGCAAATAAGTGAGGAACATAATATTTCCAAAGTGGGGCTAACTGTAGAAAGACTCATCCCAAATATGGCCTTGGAATTCAAAAAGGAGAACTCCTGTCAAAAGACCACATTTTAAGAAGAAAAGGACACATCTGTAGGCCACAGCCTGGGATGTTTTAAGCCAAATTCTGACTGTGTGCACTTGGGAGCACAGACAGAGGGTAAAAGGCACCTCTCTTCTCTCTCCGTCTGCAGACACTTGTACAAGAGCTTACTCTTCACTCCTGATGTCCTGAGCCCACCGCTGGGTCCCTGACTCCTCCCCGGGACTTAGAATGTGGAATGCTATTCTGCTCTCTAAGAAAGCCCTGAACAAACACTGAGAACCTTCAAACAACTCAGAAACCACTGGAATGAAGTGGATGTGCGGGGCAGTTGCTCTTACTGGGCAAATGGGATGATCCTCATCCCATTTTCTCTCGCCCCCAAATAAATGCAAAAACAGAAAACATTTTGTGGGTATCTTTTCTTGATGGGTTTCTACTGCTTCTGAACTGTTGTTTAGGGCAGTAAGCAACCTACTTAGTTAGGTTTAACAATATTCGTGAAACTGGGTTTTAAGTTATATTGAGAAATTTAACAGATATATTAAGATATCGTATGATATTTAAAAAGGAACCTTTTTCCCCACAAGGTCAAAACTTACAAATAACACAGTATACATAAGTGTATTGAATGCCTACTTTCTTCCTTATACAACATTAAAAAGATAGATTCCATGGCTTAAATGCTTTTAAATATTCACAAGAAAAATCCTATTAAACACAAAGGTGATATATTACTTAGTAAAGAGTACTGTTGCCTTTATAAGGATCTGAGGGGGAAGAAAATCTGTTGCAAGTCCACAATATGTACCAAATTATATAAAAATATCCTAATCTGTATATGCACACAGACCATGCAATCAAGTTTTGCATACACTGGATCAACTTGTCTTTCCTCATCTTACAAATGAGGAAACTGAGGCACGAAGAGAGGCAAAGCGCCTCACTCAGTTTAGAAACTTGCTTTTCTACAATGAAACGATTATCCCTAATAAAGCAAAACCAGAAACTCAAGACTGCGTAACTGCTGAAATATCACTACACTGTTTAACGCTTAAGCCGTCTATTACATGTTAGGATCAGAAGCTACTTCTAGCTTTGGAGGTATAGGGTGCAGTTTAATCCTTGTGCACTAGTTTTCTAGCTTTTTATGAGATTAATATTATACTGGTTGATATAATCAGAGGAAAAGGCACTGCTAGTGGTATTTTAGCCTGTGGACAGTAGCATAGTACCTTGTATCTCAACTATGGCAAGTGAGAAAGGAGTTTGCTAGGGCTCAACCCAGTGACCATAGCTCACCATGGTGGAGTTAACACATCCTTGTGTGAGGGCTGCCATCATCATGTTATATGTTTAGATTTTTGTTTATTGATTCTTTAGCATGCTAGTGACTGCAACTCACACCATCTTTCCATTCCTGAGCCTCCATAACCTTGACCATTATTCCTATCCTGTAAAACAGAGCCCAAATTTAAGGCGACAAAGCTCTGGTTGGTGGACGTGAAGGATGCGATGAGAGCAGAACCCTCTGAGTACCGCGCAGCCATTATGAAGTAACTGACCTATATGAAACTGCTACCATGGTTCACAAATTTATTGTCAGGTTCCAGCCTCTAGCTGTTCTCTGATTGTTCTAAATACTTGACAAACTGAAGCCTTTTCACTTTCCGTTGAAATTGCCTCATCTCCCTGTCAGAACGCCATGGGGGACTCCATTACTTTTCTGACTTCTCTCCCCTCCTGACAAGTCATTTAGCTGGCTTCTTGTTGTGAAGGCTGTCCATGTCAAATTAGCCAGGGCCCCTATTGTCCTTATTACCACTCGAAAAGCCATCATGAGTAATGCTACAGGGTCCCTCAGTTGTCATCATTTGTCAGAAAGAAAGGGAGTGTGGTTACATATAGCTGACAGGTAATTTCAGTGTCTACAATTACCCCAATTAGTCTTGTCATAAACAATTCGATAAATGCACACCAATACAAACAGATAAACACACCAAGGTCTCTCACTATTAATGCTGTGTAATGGGTAAATCAGTGATATAATGCTATATTTTATTTATTTTTTTTAAACTATGCTCAGCTGTGAGCTGGCACTTGCTACCTGGTCAGCACAAATTGTACCATCTACTTTCATTAGCTCATCACCACAAGAAAATTTGAAACGCTGTGACAAAATTCATTTAGAGAGAGAGGGAAAGAGCAGATTGTTATAACACCTGCTTTAGGCAAGGATACAACAAAGGTTTTCTTTTTGTCAGTTCTGGGCAACTATGGGCTTTAAAGTTGACTATTTTGTGTTAAAACAGCAGTGTATGAAATATGATAGAAATGGGGAATAGAAAAATTATATCCACACTGAAATTAGGAACATGATGTGAGAGGAAAAAAAAAAAAAGTCTGCTGCCAAATGCACCAGTCAGCAACTATATATTAAAAAAGATGTGGACTAGTAGTGTCACATGTAAGATTATTTTAGTTCTCTTCAACTAATGAGCCCCATTTTTTTTTAAACTGCACCTTAAAACCATATATATAAAGCTTGCCATGTTCGGTGTCAAAGTTATTTATCTACTCCAGTATTCATATGGATTTATTTAATAAAGGCATCAACATTGCTCCTTGCTGGACTCAGTATAGAGGTGATTAAGACTCAGCGAGTATGGAATACTGGCGCTCTCACATATTCTCGAATCACCAGGGAATGAACCTGTTTTAACACAACACCCTCTAGGAGGACTCTTCAGTTATACACTATATTCATCCCTGAATGAAACACCGTTAAGTTCACTCTCGTGATCCATATAAATAAATGCTCAAGACTCAACATCTGTAGCGTCCACTGCGCCCTGTCTGTTTGCTGACCGCAATCTTAAGTGATGGCTGAAAAACCCTACACAAGGATATTGTTGTAGGAAATTGCTCTTGGCAACTATTTGTTCAAGCTCAAGATTTTTTTTTTTTTTAAACCAACACTAAGAACCCACCAGAAAATAGGACAGGTCTCCCTAATGAGTAATCTATTTTAGCACAGTCTTGTCTAGGCATGACAGTTTACTGAGAGGCTTGAAAAACTCGTAATTACCAGTGTTACAGGGCAATTAATGTATATTACACTGCACTACTCATGGCAGCAACTGTCATTTTCTCAATAAAAATGAGTACTCTTCAGCTAAAGGTGACATTAATTGGGACTTTAATGACTATGCAGAGGAGCTGAAGCCAAATATGAACAAAACAGCGATTCAATGAGCGACTTCAGAAACGAGAAAATTGTACTAAAATGAGATTAATTGCTGTTTAGAAAAAGGAAAGAACCTAAAAAGCTATTAAATTGCAGGGTTTGGGTGCCCGGGTGATGGTTGTGATGTTAATCTTGCATTCTCACAGCAGGCAAATATTCACTAAATTCAGAGCCTTTTGACAGCAGGAAAAATCATGTATGCTTAACTTCAATCCATCAAAAATATATTTCAGCTTTTATCAGTGTTCTAAATACTTCTGCAATTTCAAAAATTACTGCTCCATTCCTTGGCTGTCATCATGCAAATGTGAACACTGTCAATATTGCTATGAAAAATTTCCCAGCTTCAAAAGGCCTACTTCAGTGATAAAGAAAGAAAAGCGTGAAGATTAGAATTGCAAAACACACACTCCTAATATAACCGAAATCAAACAATAAGAATTTAATGTTTAAGTTGTGGAAACTGCTAAAATAGAAAATGATGGGGTGGGTTTTTTTTTTTTTTTGGTAGAAAAATCAAAGAAAAATAATTCTGAAATTCTTTTAAGGCTTGTAACTTTATGCTTAATTAATCATTACCAAAAATTAGGACAGAATTTTGCATCTTGACTTCAGGTGCTGTAATTGTTAATACTGCTCTCTTGTTTCTAAAACCCTTTATCTTTGCTTCTAGGTTCTTTAAAACAGTTATGTAATTGCTTTTCTTTCGGGCCTTTTCAAATATCATGATGATTGTATATACAAAACACAGCACTTAAACTTTGACATGTAAGAGGGATAAATAGATTTGATAACTCGGAAGTTGTATACTCTGTAACTTGAATTTTTTTTAAAAGAAAGACCAGCAATTTAGTATTTTCATTAAAGAGAGAGTTTTCAAAAAAGTTACATCTGGACAGAAAGGTAGCATTTGCAACAGCTGCCCCCCTAAAAAGATCAGGCCTGATATTAGAATCATGTGCACTTTCCTACTGCATAAGCAATTCTGTTTGTTCTGCATTTTAATATTTAAAGAGTCTTCTCATCTACAGTTTAGGTCAGGG
The DNA here is from genome assembly GCF_020826845.1 of Diceros bicornis minor. Taxonomy (NCBI): domain Eukaryota; kingdom Metazoa; phylum Chordata; class Mammalia; order Perissodactyla; family Rhinocerotidae; genus Diceros; species Diceros bicornis. The sequence goes on along the minus strand of NC_080744.1, from coordinate 35,070,164 downwards.
CTCAAGACACATTAACACACATATAATTCTGGTCATACTCAAGAACCACATCCACTAAATGACAGGGGGAGGTGAAATAGTGGATTTTCCATCTTCAAATCAATGATAAACCCTGTCTATTCTAAAAATCCAGAAATACAAATCACCTGACCTCCACTAGTTATTGGCCACTTGTCTGCCAGAATATACTCATAGGGCCACTGGGGGAGAGGAGGGGGGAACGGGGACAGACACAGATGCATATCCACGCGTGTCTGAACTCAATGACTCGATGTTCTGCTAAGTTTCATCTTCCAGCAGCTTCATTCACTATAAACACGCTGTCTCGAGTTTTGAATCTGAGCTTGAGCGTGGTCATCTTTGTAAAACAAGTTGCTTCCAAGATCCTGCATTCTCCGGGACTACCTTCTCCTCCTCTTCCTCCAATTTTCCCTTTTCTTGTATCTAGACTTTTATGTTAACAGCACAATTCTTCCTCAAGAGTCTAACAAATGTCCTTTTTAGTCCCTTTTTTGGGGGGTGAAAAGGAGCCTTTGTTATTCATTGTGCCATTTTAAAAACCAAGCTTCTCTCATATCTCAAAAACAGCTTTATTTTAAGGACAAAAAATTCACCAAGCTCCCCCTAAAAGTCTTTTCAGGCAGAGTCCTTAGAGAAGACAGGTGCCTTTGGCTAAATTATCTCTACTGACAAACCATTCACATAAATTTGCTTTTTTTAAAAAAACTACATGTCAATAGTTTGATTCCATTTTGTCTATGCAAATACCATTGATAAAAATTTCAATGGAAGTTTTCAGGGAGTGGAAGACTTCCAAACTAGGTATTGAAATGGGACTCAGGAATAGGATACTAATTCACCAAACTTGCCAAGAATGATCTAACCCAGGAGCCGTACAAAGGCAACTGCAAACCATCTACATGATCCTAGATAATCCCTTATACTGTATCTCTCGGATCTCATCTCCATTCTGCAGTTCACCGCATGAGGCTCCATTGGGGGCTCCAGGTTTCCCATTTGCAAAAAAAAACAGGGAGCAACTTTGTCATGCTAAATTTGCTGCCTGTGAACTAAGCCCTGAGCACTTGGCAGACATTACCAGCTCCAGGAATGTTAACGACTGGAATAAACCTTCAAGTAGAGTTCTTAAAATGAATTTATTTGATACTGTTGTTCAATTGCTGACATTCTTTACCCCTCACAGAGGCCAGTTGGTGCTGTGAGAGAAGGTGATCCCACCGAATCACGGGAAAGGCTTGTGCAAAAAGCAGGAAGCGACGCTCTCGCAGCTAAGGCTGAAATTCCATTTTTAACCTCATTATTATTTTGCACAACTATCATAGGTCTCTCTTCCAAAATACTACTCGGTGGTTTAAATTTCTTATTCGGGCCCCTCCTAAGATTGAAATGTACCACAATGCCCGTCAATCTCACAATTGACAGACCACGTTTAAGCTGGGAATAGTGACAAGTTACAGGGACTCTTTTTTTCTTTTTAATCAATTCCAGGAGATTAGTAAGATGCATTTTTAGATACATACCCTCAGAACATTATAAACTCAGTGAGAAGCCAAACTGGAATATCTCAAGTTTGGAAGATGAACAATATTTTGATGTGCCAAGGCTAATACATTATATGTTTCGAGTCTTACTATTAAGACCTGTAGCAACTGTTTTAAGAGATGAGTAGAAATGAAACAAATGGTAAATGTTTATTCAGTCATACAGTTCTGAAAGAAAACAACTGTTAATTTGCATTAGCTTGGGATCACTTAGCAGACTGCTTTTTAAGAGCTATCACCTCTCAGCAGCCCATAAAAGAGGAAGCTTTCATTCGCTCCCCTTCTACCTGCTCCAACTATACAACGTTTAATTTTTTTTAAACAGTTTTATTTGTTTATTTATATTTTTGTGAGGAAGATCAGCCCTGAGCTAACATCCATGCTAATCCTCCTCTTTTTGCTGAGGAAGACTGGTTCTGAGCTAACATCTATTGCCAATCCTCCTCCTTTTTTTTTTTTTCCTTCCCCCAAAGCCCCAGTAGATAGTTGTATGTCATAGCTGCACATCTTTCTAGTTGCTGTATGTGGGACGCCGCCTCAGCATGGCCGGAGACGCGGTGTGTCGGTGCACGTCTGCAATCCGAACCCGGGTCGCCAGTAGTGGAGCGACGCACTTAACCACTAAGCCACGGGGCCGGCCCCACAACGTTTAATTTGAATTTATTTTCTATTCACCACCAATATTCAACAAATCAAAAATCACTTCAAAATAGATACTGTTCTTTGTTAGTTAGTTTGTGGAGGAGAAAGTCAACGGGCTAAACAGCTAGGGGTCAATGCAGGCAAATGCAGCCTCATTGACTCCATCTTCCAATATAGAAAATTCTAGAATGATAAACTTGAGGTACCTTCTGAGTCATCAAATAAATTATATTCAATATCACTTTAGTGTAAGCAGGACAGTTATCCTGCATAAATAAAAGTTTAATGTCCTATATGTATTAGTAACAGATTATAAGCCATCTAAACATAGGTTAAGTCTTATTGTGAAGAGTAAGATCCTCTGATTTCCCTGTTAATTAACTTTTCCCCCCTTAAATAAGGTGGGGAAGTAAGAGAAAAGGCAGGGCAGTTAGTTGGGGCTTGTGGGGGAGGGGTCTGTGTCTCAAGGGGGGTCTGCACATTCTTTGGAGCTCCAGCAATCCTAGAACTTCAACATAAGATGGAGATTCCTAGAGCATCCCCTCTCTCCATCTTATCAGGATTTTATGAGACTTTAGAAAAGCTGACTCTGGCAGAAAATCAGTCATGGGGAGCATTCCTGGAAGGCAAAACCAATTAGCCTGGCTAAAAGAGAAAAAAGATCTTAAGAGGATGTACAGACAAAAAAAAAAAAGGCTCAAATTAAGGTAAATGATTATAACACTTGGTACCTGAATAAGGTACCAAGATGAGGACAAGGTGAGATGAAGGACAAAGACAGTCTACCACAGTTGCATGCCAACAAGGGTGGGCATGATGGTGGGGGTGGTTAGGAGAGAGTGAGTCAGAGCAAGGAGGAAAGGCAGAGATCCACAGATCTTGGCTTCTTCATTTTGGCTTGAGGGAGTCTTTGTTCCCACAAGTCAGCAAAGTGATGTGGAACAAGAAATGTACTGAACTTCAGAACCCAGGTCAGAAACTGTGGATCTTCAGCAAATCAGGGATGCTCTGTCCCTCAAGAAAGTACTGCATGAGGAGGCCCAGTAACAGGAACCTCTCCATAAGGGTCACCCAGTTCCCCAATCCAGATGAAGTGAAGAGTGACTCACCGGATAGTGTAAGCTTCCAATTGCAACTGAAGCCAAAATGTGGTAGCAAAAAGCCACTAAAACAGTGCTTTCCAGTACTTACACATCTCTCTTTCTAAGGTGCTACTACAATTGGACACTGAGATTTAAAGCTCCAGGAGCTATCTAATTCTAAATTTATTGCTTTTCAAGATTTCCACTCTGAGCCTCAACTTTTTCTATTGTTGAGTCTGTTTCTATTCTCTTTCTAGTTGGGGACACTTGTTTCACCACCTGCTTAACAATGCCCGAAAGGTCAGACGAGACATAAGAGGGTTGAGACGAGATCTTTCTCCTGTATTCTCAAGCTGCAACAGGAATACTTTCTGTCGTATCCTGGGCTTCACCATAGCTTCTTGAATTTCACTGTTACTCTTGGTGGGGAGAAACCATTCTTTTCACTCACAGTTTTGTACTTACATACATTCTCTACCGACGCTGAATTGCTACATGCAACTAGAGTGAAGGGGGCTGGGAGTCAGTCCTACTTTAGAACCCTCCACGTAGGTGGCACTGGGCGCTATTAAACGAACGTCCTTTTCAGGAATACACAGCATTCCTATGGTATTAAGAGACGAGCTAAATGTCATCTCAATCACACATCTGCCTATTTTAAATCAATTAGCGCTATACATACGCTTTCATCAATAAAAATAGAAGGAATGAAAGTGCTTGGTAAAAGCAAATAAGAGGACACTTGCTTAAGTAGTCAAAATATTCATTTTGTGGCTATTGATCTAAGGTTTAAAATACCTAAATCAATCAGAATGGGTTTCCCTTATCCAGTACCACCACACGAATTTTAGAGGTTTATTTATTTTAATGTCAAGGGGCAGATATATGAAAAATGAAAATGGAGGTTTTTGGCATTTTATATTAGCAAAAAGTCAAATGCTTTTTCTTGTTCTGCCTATGATATGATTTTTTTAACCTTTGAGCTGTCCACTCAACTAGTTCCAAGGCTCCAACGACTGGCCTCCGTGGCTTTTCCTAATTAGTCCAGTAGGCCCTTGCCTCCCTTCTCACCAGCTGAGTTATCAAGCTGGGCCTTTTCTATGGTACAGCTGTTAGTCTAAAAGTTTTGGAACTGGCAATTCAGGAAGTTAAAATAGGAAGAGATGTCTGAATTGGCTGAACAGCTAACATTCTTAAAGCTGTCCTTACTTGGAATGAGGATAGCGAGATCAGACTCCGCCTCCCTCTTCTGCAAACTGAGTTCAAGCCACTGCCTTGGCGCTCCCAGTGTCCCCTGTGCACCAATCTACTGCAGCACCCCATCCTCACCCCCACACACAGCACAGACTGAGGGCTCCCTGAGGGAAGGACTCATGTTCATCCTCGGATGTCTGGTACATAGTAAACGCTAATTAACAGTTTTGTTGAATAATAAACAAAGCAATCCTAGTTCTGACACTAATGAATTAATCTTGGACTAGTCACTTTATCTTTCTGAGCCTTTGCTTTCCTATCCATTAAAATGCTTTCAGTTTCCTAGAGGAATGGTTAGGCTCAAACAACATGATGAATGTGGAAGTGCTGTATAAATGCACTAGGTTACTACAGCTGTTGTTAATAATTACCATTTGGATTTATACAATAAAATTCCACTGTCTAATGGGAGACACAAGGGCAGTTCTTAATTTTTTACCCTAAGGAGCTTATAAAGATCTAGTTTTCTAAGAATTCTAAGATGTCAGGCCACACCCACACAGTTTTTGTTGTTTTGTTTGTTATTCCCCCCCCCCCCGTGCCCTCCCCCCCCCAGCCCCCAACTCCAAATCAACACACAGATCTTTTTGAGGCTCTGGATCCTGTTCCGGAAGAAGTGATGTGCTCAGGTGACTGGGCTCAGGACTTTTAATACGTTAAGCACATTCATTGTGACAACACGACGCTTCTGGAGAAGGAGGCCCGGCTCTGCTGAAAGGCAGGATTCTGCTGAGGTGACCAAAAGATCAGGTGGGCCCTAATCAGTGCCATGTCCCCCATCTCCAGCACCAATGCTCCCTACTTCCCCGACTCCCTACTCCTTCACATCATCTGGCCTCCCTCTGCGCAGTTGCCTGGGGACAGGAACATAAGTAGGAAAAAATTGAGAACACTGGGTAGATAAGCCACCTCTCTAGGATTGCTTGGGAGCTACTAAGCTGGACCCAACAAAAACACACAGATCTACCTTAAAGCAACAACAACAAACAAGTACCACTGTACTTTCCCATTCCTTATGTTCAGAGACTAGTAACAGGGAACTAGCTGAGATCAGACTGAATGGTACCGGAGACTTCATAAGATAGCATTCATCTAGTGTAGAATGAATAATTTCCACAGACAGCTGAATTATTTGAGAATCTATACACGTAACTGAAACTTCAGAAACCCTGGCAAGTTTACGCACCACAGGAGCCAGATGTCCTCCATTCCGTACGAGAAGAAAGGCATTTCATTGCAGGTGAAGCCAGTGCGGGGGACTATTTTTAAGTCAGTAGAGCAATACAAACACACTGTTTGCTTTTTGTCATCTGGTTTGTCTTAATCATGAGCTAAAAATTCATTTATAATGCTATATGCAAACGCCATGTTTATATCAGTATCATATGCTGGCTTGCTTGAAATCGTATACATTAAAATTAAGAACAGAAATCCAAGTTAATGGTCAAAGACAACCAATAACAAAACCACTAAATTCCAGTTGTCAAACACCATTTAATATGTATATTTCTGGTTTTTTTTTTAAGCAGTAATTATTAAAACTAAAGTGATATGACTGAGCGTTTATGACTTCCTATTGAAAAGCACAAATTACAGAACATTCATTTCAGGTTGAAGAAAATCCTGTGGCCATCCCTGTGCAGTGGCCTCGTGACTTTATATCCTCTTGTCAAACCTCAGCAGTTTTATTTGTAGTGATACATGCCGGAGAAGGTTGGAGGTTAAAGTTGATAGGAGGGGCAACAGGAAAATCAACCAGCTCCTTTCAAGAGATTACAACCTTTAACATATTTGGGTCTGTCGGCAGTTTCTGCAAACTTTACAAGTCTGTGGTTGGTGGTGTTTTTAAAAAACTGATCCTCAAATCAGAGGTCAGATGGATCCCGTAAATGCCCTTTTACTTTGAAATACCCCCAAGTGGTTAATGTACCCCCAGTTTATTGCTGTTTGATTTTTTTTTGTACTTAAATCAAAAACTGAAAAAAAAAATCTGCTTATTTTTCAAGTATCTGAGATCTTGGAAAAGTGAAATTACTAATCCCCAATTCACAATTGGCTCCCAAAACAGAGAAGCAGAAAAATGGAAAAGAAAAAAGGAAACAGAAAAGAAAAGCCCCTGCTGGAGACAAACTTTGTGGGCAAGGAGACATTTTATTAGTGCATTGGCTCAGTCCCCCAGGAAGTGTTCAGATTCTTAGCAGCCTCACACTGAACAGAGGGGGATGTAGGACCACAGCATTGGCACCACAGTAGAGCATCGTGACAAAGTCACAAACTAAGACCCAGCAATGACTACAAAAACATCTCATTGCAATATCTGCTTTCTTCGACGTGGCATACACTGGGTTCATTAAGGGCAGCCCCAGTATTCAGTACTTCTAGTTGCCTTTTACCAAATGTGTATTTTGTGCCAGGCACTATAGATACTTGAGCTCACTAAATCCTCATAAGAATCCAAATTGTGCTCATTTTACAGATAAGTAAAAAAAAAGATAAGACAAATCAAGTGATTTGCCCAAGGCCACACGGAGAGCAAGGGGCTGGATGGGAATCCAACTTAGTCCTTCCCTCCTGTGCCCTTTCTACTTATCTATACTGATTCTTGGGTTATAACTAAGGATGTAAATAATTTCTAGACTATCTCCTTTCATGTTCAAATTTTTAATCATCATTAGCTGATTTCAATGCACAGCGGAGTACTTACAAAGTGCCAAGGGAACAAGACTCAGCATGAAACATCCTCAGGTCCTGTATGGGGTCAGCATATGGTTGGGGCTGGGCTCTAGTAATACTATTGGCTGCTACTAATTATTAAGAAAAAGGTTTTAGTATCTAAAGAGTTCTCTATGTCACAGTGATTGACAGCAGTTAGATAATACTAAATACTTGTGAAATTAAAACAATTCCTACCATAAATGTGAACTCCATTCCTTTCTGTTTTTAAATGTTTTGCCTGACTCACAGATTATAGAATTTGACCCTGAGTGACTTAATCTCATTGGGCCTCAGTTTCCTCATTTGCAAAGTGAGGTTATAGCTATGGGAGGTCTTGGCTAGCTGTAAAAAGTCCCTAAGTATGTGATTTTTTTTTCTTAAACCCCTCTGCTTAATTCTAGTGATTGAGATTACAAAGTTTTTCAAAGAGACACCAACCTTTATGAATGTTAGTGAGAGGAAAAATACAACTTTGAGAAAAGTTCACTTATAAAAAAAAAGGAGTGAATGAAAACCCGGGGCTGATTGAAGCCATGTACTGGTTACCTCTTTGTGTGTGGACTTTTGTAACTGCACATAAATGCTTTAAACATACACTGATTTAGGAATGACCTGAAAGGCAAACTATTTTCTCACCCAGAAAGGTTTGTCACAAGCGTTATGGGAACCATCAACTTTATTTAGAGAGATAATATAACAAACATTTTCCCCAAACATTACCACTCACTGTTTAAGGTGAGGAAACACACGTTGGTTGAAACATTTTTAAAAAAACGCACGAACTGCTAAGAAACTGCCTTAATATTCATATATGGTTCTTTCTTTCCATCTCCACTGAACAGCTTTTGTTCCTTTTCCATTTCACACTTGAACTTCAGCAATAACTTCCTACTTGGTTTCCCTTCCTCAGTCTTTCCTATAATTCCACATCCCCAAACACAAACAAAACCAAACCAAACAAACAAAGAGACAAAACCCTCCACAGACCAAACACTTCTAATTGGTCTTCCACACTGTGGCTTAACAATATTTCTAAATATCAAATCTAATTGTATCAGCAATTTGCTTAAAAAAACCTAACTGCATTGCCCCAAAGGCAACGTTTGAAATCTATGGCATCATACAAGGCTTTTCTTTCTTAATCTGGCTTCTGTTCCCTATGCTCTAAAAATCGTTGGTAGCTTCCACTCCTTCAAGCTTCTATGCCTCTGCAAGTGCTGTTCCTTCTGCTCAAAACACCCTTCGCCACTCATCTGCATCTCTACTCTAACCTAGGGCTTGTATGAATTAGCCTCCTGGGCTTCCACTCTATGAACTCCAGGCACATCTCAATCCCAGTACTTTTCATGCTGTGATTGTTGGTTTATCTGCCATAACTGCTGGTTTACTGGTCTGCATCTCCCATTAGACTCAGCTCATTGAGAGCAGAAACTGTATTTTGGGGAATCTCTGTATTCGTGGGCTTACCAGAGTGCCTGGTTCATGGCTGGCTCTTAGTAAATTCTGCCCGGTGATTATCTGAATGAGGGAATAAAATGAATAAAAGGCTAAGGGTCTATTTAAAGATATGTCTAGTAGGCACTTGACTGTGTGATAGGCAAGTCTTATACCTCTTATTTTAATTCTTAAATATTTAGGTGCATTTCAAAATACATGATCTTGATCTTTGAGCACATTTTTAATACGTGAAGACTATAATCTGTAGTCCTATCTGTCCAGTGGAATGATTTGGGGGTAGGTGGGAGACAGTAGATGAAAATCCATAAAATGATTTTAACTATTTTAGAGAAAGTACTATTATTAAAAAAAACAACAAAAATTATTACCCAGTACAATTGTAACTTTTCTCAATCTCCATTTTAGAAATTAAATTTCCTACAAAGGATGCTTTTTATTTAGAAAGCAAAATACATACACATACAGACACAGAGTAATCTTTAGTGTTTAAAATAGTAGCAAAGCACAAGAATACCACGGACTCATTTACTCCAAAGGCTTAAGAGGCACATTAAAAATTAACTTAATAGCTCCATTTAAGAACTCAAATGCCCAACTATGGCACAATTATGAACAGGATGTTTCTATACACTTCTGTATCCTATGATTTGAGAATTTTTTAATAAGTAATATTTTTAAATGAATCAATTTAACTGATATGAATAAATTCCTTACTCAACACCTATTGACTAAGGGTATGTGAAAATAATACATTCATAAAAATTTTTGATACATATAATTTGTATCAATAATAGAATAATAATGTAGATGAGAAAGCAAACTGAGTAACAGTTGTTTTGAAAGTTCTGCAGACTTATTGGAGTTTAGAGTTCTTGCCAATGGACCATGCATATTTTCAGAAAGTAATGGTTGTTTAATATAACAATGAGGTCAGAATCGGATTATTCAGACTGTAACACATACCAAAGTTGAACAGATTGTTAAATAAATTTAAAAAGAGATACAATAAGTGGATTCAGGCCAGTATCATGTCTTTATAAGTTCACTTCTTACTACAGAATGGGTGCTTAATGGGAAACAATGATGAATTTACTTATCTTTTATAGGGCCCTAGCTCTGTGCTGATAACAAATGAAGTATTTAACTTAATGTAAACATTTTAGCGGTGAAAGTGAATCGCTGCCTTTACAAATGCTGGAGAAACTGCAAATTTCTCCCTTTACTTTTATTATAATGCATAAGAAACCTCTGATGTTTAAATTGCATCTATGTGCTGGCTGGGTGGTCATTAAAATTCATTTATCAAAATCTGGTCACACATATACTCAAGCATACAGACAATAAGAACACAACCACATATCCACCTTTTCTGCTTTCTGGCTTATTGATGTATACAAAAGCAGTGGGAAATGATACTATAGGGGCTCAGCTGTTTCGGGGATGTAGGAAACTAGATAGTGTAGCATTCAAGTCAATAGCCATATACCAGAAGAACTTCACACAACAGAGATATCCCACAGCCAAAATATTCAAGGCCTCAAATTACACATGGCTTAAATAGAGCTGTGCACAAAACGGCAGTACATTTGAAGCCATTTTCAAAGTTATAGTCTGAGTTTGACATGCAGAAGGATCCAATTCAATTTGGTAGAATGCAATTCAACTCAAACATTTATTGAAATGTATTTTACCAGAGTTGGGCAGAAAGACCTTTCCTGATCACATTATCATGATTTGAAAAGAATGTATTTATTCACGTACTTGCTTATTTTCCATCTTTCCCATCATAATATAAGCTCCCCACGACAGGGCCTACTTCTGTCCTGCTGCATTCCTGGTGCCCAGAATCGAGAACATCGTAGGAGCGCAATGTGTATGTGTTGAATGAGTGAAGATATTATCCTTGCCCTCGATGCACTTACATTAACTTGGCACATTAGACAGGGCCAGGAAGTAGTGGTTCTTACTCAACCAGACCATCCTGGCCTACCCTGAGGGAGACCTAGACCCTTGGATGCAGTTAGACAGAGAGATTCAGACCCAATAATCCTCTGGCTTCTTAACCAAACATGGAAAGAATGCTAGCATGGCTGGCTGGCATTCGCTCCCCTATGGAGAAACCAGGATAACCAACAGACCATTGGGTACAGACTGCAGAGTCTGGGAGGGGGACTTGGACTGAAACAGATGTCGCTCTGAAAAGCCCGCAGAGAAAATGGACTTCTCTGGTAGATCCCTTCACTGCAGAATTCCTTTTTTACAAATATCACATCAGAGTGACAAAGACTTTGATTTTTTCAATTAAATAGAAGGATATAAAAAATGGTTTGCAAAGTTTCTACTGTCCATCACCTGGTGATGGATTTCATGAAGGCCCAGTAAATTCAAGGAAATAGAGAGAAAACCAAAATTTTCAGAGACTGTAAAAAATCAAAATGGAAAAGATTTCTTCAGAATGAAAAATACAGTGTTTAAGGCAATGGGTTAATATACTGCCTGGTGGTTTCTCTTATGCCTTGGGACACTGAGGGTGCATATAATGCTCACTCCATAACTAGGCCTCAAGCGTCAGAGGTGACAGAGATCCTGACAGCAGCATCCACCGATGGAGAGGCAGAAATGACAGGGATGTTTCAGTGGCTGCATTTTATTAGATTAAACCACAAAAGCTGCACAGTTAGAACTTGATACTGAGAAGGAACTTTGCAGAACATAGATAATCTTTAGGTGTTTAGTCCAGGTAGCAAGTTACGATTGGGCTAAGCACCCTCCTCCACAACCTTACCAAAACTGTTCTTAAATTCTGTTTTAATTTGCTTCGAATTTATCATCTATCCCTAGTCTTAGGCCATTATAGTTGAACAATTAATAATAATAATTACTAACATATATTGAGTGACTACTATGCATGAGGCATGGTTCTAAATATTCACACATATGAACCCATTTAATTCTCACAGCATCCCTATGAAGTGGATTCTATTATTATGCCCATTTTTTGAGATGAGGAAACTAAGGCTCAGAGAAGTTAAGGGACTGGTCCAAGGCTTCACAGATAATGAGTGGCAGAGTCAGGCTCCCTGGATGGCATCTTGGCTCTAGGGTTTACCTTCTGAAACACATCACTTGACTGCCTCTTATGTCTCAAATGAATTTGTAATAGTACCCTAACTCGTAGTGTTTTTTTCTTTCCAGTTTATTCCCCACATCATTCAACAAATGATCTTTTTATTTATTTATTTTTTTTGCTTGAGGAAGATTCGCCCTGAGCTAACATCTGTGCCCATCTTCCTGTATCTTTTGTATGTGGGTTGCCGCCACAGCAGCGAGTGGTGTAGGTCCGTGCCCAAGATCCAAACCCGTGAACCTGGGCCACTGAAGTAGAGTGTGCGGAACTTTAACCACTCAGCCACAGGGCTTTAAAAAATGATCTTTTTTAAATGCTGTTTTCCTGATTAAAATATTTCAAAGCCTCCCCAAGGCCCGGGTGATTTCTCCAAATTCCTTTCATGACCTGACTCCGATTTCTCCAGTCTCAACTTCTCGGTTTCCTGACACACAATTTATATTTGAGAAATACCAAAGTCCTTACAATTCCCTAAATACACCATGTGTTTCTATGCTTCTTTGCACCTTTGTAACCTACAACTCGGTCTGCCTTTTAACCAGTTACCAGAAAATTTCAGTGTGTTTCTTATGACCCAACTCACGGGTCTGTCCCAGTCACTCAGGGCTGAGTGACTGTACCCATTCTGGGGACACTGTGCCAGTCTCTCCTGCACTTAACATGAAAATTCCTTGTTTACATTTTTGTTCCTTTTACCAGACTGTGAGCTCCCTGTGGTTAGAGGCCATGCTTATCTCTGATCTTTACTGCCTGCCTGTGTACCTAGCACACAGCGTGTTAAATGAATAAATGAATGATATGTGAATGAGTGAATTTCAGCAATCTGCTGCAGTCTGGAAAGAATAGTAGCCTGCATTTGGAAATACTTATCCCACGTAGGTAAACAAACAATAGGAAGGCTCCAGGAGAAGGTCTCAAGTCAAGCACATTGGGGTCTGAGAAATCTATGAAGGTGTGAGCAAAATTGTGAGCAAGCAGTTCAGAAAATAAAGCTGAATTTGAAGCTGATTTGATTTACATAATCAACGTTGAATTCAAGATTCTGTTTTATTTTTACTTTCTTTCTTTGTTGGCCATTAAAATCTAAAAATCTACTGATTTTTTTGTTTTCCGGTATATTAAGGAACACTAAAACAAGAGAAAATAATACAGAACATAAAAAAAAGAATTGCTTTGAGGGGCCAGCCCGGTGGGGCAGCGGTGAAGTGCGTGTGCTCTACTTCGGTGGCCCGGGGTTCGCAGGTTCGGATCCCGGGCGCGCACCGATGCACCGTTTGTCAAGCCATGCTGTGGTGGCGTCCCATATAAAGTAGAGGAAGATGGGCACGGATATTAGCCCAGGGCTGGTCCTCCTCAGAAAAAAGGAGGAAGATTAGCATCGGATGTTAGCTCAGGGCTGATCTTCCTCACAAAAAAAAAAAAAGAAAAGAATTGTTTTGCATAAGCTTAGAGATCCTAAGAACAATTTATGCATTAGAACATGTCTTGATGTTAACAGTAAGCTTTCATACTCATTTTGGATCATATTCAGTTCATATTCTATTTTATATGTTTATTACATACACATTCCAACTTGTCTTATCTAGTAAGGTCTTTAATGGTGGTCCAAATAAATGTATGTACAGTTCCAACCCTTCCTTCCCTAGCAGCTCACATACACGTGCTATTTTCTGTAGGTACCTGGATAAGTTATATAAAACTTTGGACTTCTGGCTTCATTTACTCTTTCCTTCTCAATTCATAAAAGAAATTTACCTGGCTTAAGCATAAAATTTTGTGACTAAAATTTGTATCTAATTTTTAGGTATTCAAAAAACAAAACAAAACAACTAAAAGTCCTACTTTTTTTCCAGAAAGTTCTTTTTCTAGTGATATGGGCTGACTTATATACTCTCAAAACTTCATATGTTGAAGTCCCAATCCCCAGTACCTCAGAATGTGACTCTACTTGGAGATAGGATCTTTACAAAGGTAGTAATTAGGTTAAAATGAGGTTATTAGAGTGAGCCCTAATTCCATATGACTGGTGTCCTTATAAGATGAGGAAATTTGGACACAGATGCATACAGAGGAAAGATGATTCAAAGATAGGGAGAAGACAGCCATCTACAGAAAGGCCTGGAATACATCTTTCCTCCTGGCCCTCAGAAGGATCCAACCCTACTGACACCTTGATCTCAAGACTTCTAGCCTCCAGAACTGTGAGAAAATAAATTTCTGTTGTTTAAGCCAAGCAGTCTCTGGTATTTTGTTACAACAGCCCTAGCAAACTAACACACCTAGAGAGTATCATTTTACTTTTCAATGTTGGTACTTCATAAACTGACAACATGCTTTACAAATATTAAATTATCATTATTGTTATTTGATTAGGCAATGAAGTAAACTGGTCTTTAAGGTTTTTCAGACTTCAAAGATTTAGAGTTAGTTGGAAATATTCCGGTCTCAAAAACACTAAAAGTAAAGTTATTGTGTTTCTGCAAGGGTCTCACGTATGTCGTGGGAGGGGTCATTCGAGGTTACCTCAGACGCCTCTCCTTTTTATGTTGCTACACCGATTCCTTTTAGGCAAAGGTCACACCCTGAGGTGGTCCTGGGATACATTTTGTTTGGCCTCCAGTGCTTCTTTCAAAATGGAATTAGTTAACACCATTTAAAATGTAGGAGACTAAAAAAAATCTGGATTTTCAATATTGTTGGAAGAATTGGATGATCTGGCCATACTGGGCTCATTATATCTACATGGCCACAATGAGCTGCTGCACGTGAAAGCACTACTGGCTCTCAGCCTCACCATCCCTTTGCAGGGGATGCAGGGGCCACTATTGGCCCCTGCGAGCATTTCCCTTTGCAACCCCTGATCTAACGGGATGCCATCTGGGCTCTTCAACCATGAGAAGTATGGTTAGTTAGGATTCCCAGGTGGATGTATTACTCATCTCCTTGTAGATAGCTCAGTAGTGGTAGCTCATCCTATTTCTCCCCACCCCACTCACATCCCACCACTGACTTGATTATCATCTCCTATCTGTCAGTAATCCACACAAGAGCTCCCAAGGGGAGTATTCTAAAGGGGATACAGGTATTAGATGCAAAAAGTGATCATTGGTCAAAAGAGTTGAAGAAATGTAGAGTTAAACAATGATAAACATGTCTCCTTCCTACAGAACTTCTCAGCGCCTTTGAAATTTTAATGTAGTAGGCAATATTTTCTAAAATCATTTGACCATCCAACCTCTGTTTTGAAGAGCATTTTCAGCAAATAGTATTCAATGAAACTCTGACCCAAGCAAGCCCTTTTCTCATATAAAATAAAATTACTTTTGCTAAGTAATGTGGATATGTGTAGTAAATATAACTTTTTTTTTTTTTTTTGTGAGGAAGATCAGCCCTGAGCTAACATCCATGCTAATCCTCCTCTTTTTGCTGAGGAAGACCGGCTCTGAGCTAACATCTATTGCCAATCCTCCTCCTTTCCCCCCCCCGCCAAAGCCCCAGTAGATAGTTGTATGTCATAGTTGCACATCTTTCTAGTTGCTGTACGTGGGACGCGGCCTCAGCATGGCCAGACAAGCGGTGCGTCAGTGCACGCCCGGGATCCGAACTCGGGCTGCCAGTTGCAGAGCACAGGCACTTAACTGCTAAGCCACGTGGCCAGCCCGTAAATATAACATTTTTGATGAATATTCAAATCGAATTTAAAAAACGAATAAGACTTTGCATATTTCATTTGGAATACTGATTTCTCAATTTTTGTTGGCTGTGACATGCGCAGAAATGGCCAATGCTATAGATCTTTTGAATTTAATAAAAGTTTTATATAATTCTCCATAATCAAAATGAAAATAGGAGAATGCATACTTATTTCCGCTTGGCTCCAAGATGCCATCTTCTGCTTTACTTTAAATTTGGTAACATTTGTAATATTTGCATAATTAATTTTTAAGCTTGTTATTCACCACCAATAGTTAAAACATGTCATAGCGTGCACTTCTCATAAAGGGTTTGAGAAATTAATTGTAATATCATCTCCAAACCTACTAATAGCATATGAAACAATACCAATAATTCTTTTTTTTTTTTTTTCTGTGAGGAAGATCAGCCCTGAGCTAACATCCATGCCAATCCTCCTCTTTTTGCTGAGGAAGACTGGCCCTGGGCTCACATCTGTGCCCATCTTCCTCCACTTTATATGGGACGCTGCCACAGCATGGCCTGACAAGCGGTGCATCTGTGTGCGCCCGGGATCTGAACCCAGGCCGCCAGCAGCAGAGCGCACGCACTTAACTGCTATGCCACAGGGCCAGCCCTCAATAATTCTTCTTTTAACGTTGGTATTATTTCTCTCAAAAACTGCAGTGGGCTTTCTGGTAGAACAAAAGCAACAGAGAGGGGACAGCCTGTCTGTTTTCTTCAAACTGCAAAATTGAAAGACTGATGACTGTTTATTTCTCTTGCAAATATATTAGATTTGAAACATTCCTTCCAAGTGTCAGAAACTTTGGGAACATCAAATGCTGGTAATATGAACAATTTGTGCCATTAACATCGGTACGTGATATTTACACTTTAAAAATATATTCTGCTTGTTCAAAATAAACCTATTCATTTATTCAACAAATATTTATTAAGAGCTTGTTATGTGCCAGGCACTGTTCTAGTCTTAGGGATACAGCAGGAAACAAAAGAACAATCTCTGCCTCTGTAGAACTTTAATTCTAATGGGGCAAATAAAATAAGGGATAGTATAGAACGTGTTAGAAGGTGAAAAGGACGATGGAGAAACACAAAGGAAGGAAGTTGGGGGCTGTTGGGGAAGGGCAGAGTGGGTCTGAGAAGGTGACATTGTATCTGACTTTTGACAGTGACCCATGAATATATCTAGGGAAAGTGTTTCATGCAAAAGGAACACCCAGTGCAAAGGGCCTGAGGCAAAAATGTACCCAGCAAGTTTGAAGAACAGCAAAGAGGCCAGAGTGGCTGGTGCACAATGAGTGAGGAGGAATGTGGTAGGAGATGAGGTCACAGCAATGACTAATGGGAACTGTGCAGGGCTGTGAAGGTCAATGTTAGCACTTTGGCTCTTACTCTGGGTCACTTAGGGAACCACAGGAAGATTTTTAGCAGAGGATTAACATGATCTGACTTATAGTTGATGATCTGGATGCTGCTATGTTGAGAAAAGACCTTAGGAGGGTGGAGATGTAAGAGAAAAAGTGAAGTGTGAGAGAAAGAAACAAGAATGATCCCAAGGTATTTTACCTAAGGAAATGGATGGATAGAGTTGTTACTAACTGAGATGGGGAAAACTTTTAGGGACATCTGGAACTCAGATTTGGCACGATGAGTTGGAGATGTCTAACATACATTCAAGTAGAGATGTTGAACAGGCAGTTGGATATATGGGTCTGAAGTTCAGAGAAGTCCGAGATGGAGACATAATTTTGGGAAGGATTAGCACACAGATGGCATTGAAAACCATGAGAGGGCCGGCCCCGTGGCTTGGCGGTTAAGTGCGCGCGCTCCGCTGCTGGCGGCCCGGGTTCGATCCCGGGCGCGCACCGACGCACCGCCTCTCCGGCCATGCTGAGGCCGCGTCCCACATACAGCAACTAGAAGGATGTGCAGCTATGACCTAAAACTATCTGCTGGGGCTTTGGGGGAAAAAAATAAATAAATAAAAAATTAAATAAAACCATGAGAGTGGATGAAATAACCAAGAAAAAGAATACAGATAGAAAAGAGAACCAAACACTGAGCCCTGGAACCCTCCCAACATTAAGAGAATAGTTAGAAGAGGAGGAACTACGAATGGATATTGAGAGGGAATGGCCACTAAGGTTGGGAGAAAAACAAGAGGGTATAGTACCTTAGAAATCAAATAAGATAACGTTTCAAGGAGCCATCAGTAAGCTGTGCTGAGTGTTGCTGAAAGTCAAGTAATTGTAAATTGTGAGCACCAACCAATAGGTTTACTAACATGGTGATTTTGGTCATGAACATGGTCTCAAACTATATTATTATCTTTATTAACAAGTATGAATTTATGGGACAATCCAGGATACTCTAAGTGCCTCCTACACCTTCACTTCTTTTCTAAACAAAGTAGCCCCAGGAAGTTCCCTGAATATAAGTTTTCCTGTTTGGGTTAAATGACCTTACATTTCTGCATACAATGAACTGTATCTCTTTATTTATTTATTTATTTTTGTGAGGAAGATCAGCCCTGAGCTAACATCCATGCTAGGTCTCCTCTTTTTGCTGAGGAAGACCGGCTCTGAACTAACATCTATTGCCAATCTTCCTCCTTTTTTTCCCCAAAGCCCCAGCATATAGTTGTATGTCATAGTTGCACATCCTTCTAGTTGCCGTATGTGGGACTCGGTCTCAGCATGGCCGGAGAAGCGTGCATCAGTGCGCGCCCGGGATCCGAACCCGGGCCGCCAGTAGTGGAGCGCGAGCACTTAACGCTAAGCCACGGGGCTGGCCCCTGGATACAACGAACTGATTCAGCAGTTGTCGTCTGACCTATAAGCAGCCTGAAGTGGCCTATACTGTGGTCTGATGCCACAACTGCCTAATAGGGATGGATAGTCATTAACTGGATGGTAACTAGATGGATTGTAACTAATTGATCCAGACTACCATGGGGCAGAACATGAGAGACACTTGGAGAAAAGGGAGTCAGCAGAAGTCATTTGTCCACAGAAGCCTCGTAATTCTCCAGGTAGTATTCCAGGTAGTCCCTGCCAGAGCAATGGTACACAAAAGGAAACCTCCTGGTCTAGCTCTTTTATCATTTTTACATGTTGGTGACACACTTTTGGCAACACACAGATTAGTGTAATATTTTCCAAACGCTCCTAATATAACTTTAGCCTCAACTGTAAGACTTGTTGGCTTCAGTCTAGATTCTAGATGATTCACTTCATTTGAATAATTTAGAAGGGTAGATCAGATATAAGGGCAAAACCAGGGAGAATCCAGGCACTAGGACATGCAGGAACAAAGGCATGCACAAGGGCAGTGTGAGGTGTATTTGTTTGGCTGGAACTAGGGAAGTACATGGAGTAACACCTTTGGATAAGGCTGGAGAGGCAGTCAGACTGTGGAAGGCCTTAAATGAACTTCAAGCTGAGGAGTCCAACTTTCCTCTGTAGGTAATGGACAACCACCGAAGAGTCTAAAGAGGTTCGGATGTGTAATGCTTCTAGGCTATCAACAGCAGGGTGTCCTTACCACCCCAAAGCTTGAATGGGAGAGAGAAGGGAGTAGACACCCAAACCTGAGGCAGTAGCTGAATGGAGAGGACCATCTGACAGGAGTGGCTTGATAGTTATATGCAGTTAATCTAGGGGACCCAAAAGGGAAGCAGCTGAGGGAACAAATACCTTGTTAACACTTCCATTGCACCCTTGGCTCTCCTGCCAGTGCCTTCCACTGACTGAACCCAACAGGAAGCCAGAGAGCAAAGGAGTTTGCTGATGTGGCCCCTTATAGGTCAGACACCCAGGTCACAGAGCAGAGTAAAGTGGGATGGAGATAAGCAAACATTCAGAGGAAATGTGTCACCTTAGAGTCATTCTCTTGGAAGAGGGATCTAGTGGCAGTGTGCAGGAAAAAAAAAGACAAAATAAGGAAGGCATGAAGTGTGGGAGATCAGTGCCTTCCTGGTTCTGAAAGAGCTCACCATCTTCATCTGATATAAGGGGAGAGAAAAGCAAAAACAGAAGAGAAATGGGGTGGCTTAAAGAAGTCATGGGTGCGGAGGCCTCTATCTTCTCAGAGAAGCACGAAGCAAGGCCTTGGGCTGGGAAGAAAGTCAGTGGTGAATGTTATAGGAATAGTTTAGGGGTATATGAATAAAATTTTTCTCTAAGAAAAGTTAAACGGAGTCATGAGTGGGGATGCTATAACATGTACCTCCTTCTTAATACCAAAAGTCTTAACTAAATTCTGTGACCAGGTGGTACCTTTTTCCCCCAAACATTTCCCTCAAAGCATCACAATTTTTTATCCTGTTCTGAAGGTATGGATTTCTAAAGGAATTGAATCACATGATTAGCAAGTGTTCATTACTTATAAATGAACTAATATTGGATACTGGGAAATTAACATTAAGTATAATTAATCTCAAATGAAAGAAACAGTTATTAAACAACACAACTGTTAAATGTTGTGGTAAATATATATTAAGATAACATATCTAAAATTGACATGCTAGGAGAATATGGAATCTTCACTTAACATGTCTTATCATAGTCTACCAATTAGAAATGCATATGACTATGCAAAGATCAACTTTAAAATGTAAAAGTACAGAAGACTATATATATAGTCCTTTAAATTTTAAAGTTGATCATATAATATGCATATATATATGCACATATATATATCTTTGGTAATTTTAGTGATTTAGGAAATTAATCTCAAATAAAAATGATTTAAAATGGTTAAAAAGTGTGTTGTAAGTATATATTAAGATAAGCATATTTAAAATAATTGATATGATAGACTCATAATATGGAAATCCTTACTTAAGATGTCTTAGTATAGTCTACCAATTAGAAATAATAGGTATATTACTATGCAAAGATCAACGTTAAATTTTAAAAGTACAGTAAAACTACGTATCTTTGGTAATTTTAGTGATTAATGCTTTAATTAAGAGATGAGGTACACTCAGACATATGCAATAAACTGACATAATTCATCATATTGCAAAGAATAACATGATGAATGCATATGTATATTGTGAATTACACAATGCACATGCAAATCATATACTCATTATCATGTAGAGGCATTATTTTTCCTACAGTCAAAATGCAACAAATCTTCAAGTACTACTCAATCTACTGCATGACTATTTAAGAACAAAGTAGTTTGTGGTATCTTTTGTAGAATAATAATTTAAACTAAGAAACTCAAGTTAATGGAATCACAGGGCAGACATTTTTAGCGGCTACATCTCTGTGTGAGCTAAACTAGACACGAGTCCCTGTACTATGCATCTATTGTTCCATAGCACCGTTTTAAATAGAAGTCTAGGCATTAGAGATTTTAATAAGGTCTTTAAATACACTGCCAAATTAATCTTTATTATTATTTTTTAATGTTGGACGTGAATACATTGGTCATTGACGAGCTGGAAAAATAATAACACTAGTCTGGAAACAGTTTCTCAATGAAAGAATAATTACCTAAAAACACAACTCTTCTGAGACTGATCTGTCTTTGAATGAGGTGTCCTGAAATGAAGACAATTTAAACGTGAATACATTTGGTGCTTGGAAGTAGCCGGTAAATACTGACGTGTGCGTGTTTGGTATGGGCAGACTAGCTCCCCAAATCTTGACAGAGGCAGAGAAGGCTGAAACTAAGCTCTAAAAGAACAGGCTGGGGTTATTTACAAACAACTACTTACCACATAGTCAAGTTCACCCTCTCTAGTTTAATGCAACTTGGACATATATTGTTAATTAGGCTTTTTGATTGAACTTAATGGAAAATAAATGAGTTTTTTTTTCAATCTGAAAATTAAAGTTAAAGGGAAGGAACAAAGTGTCTCTGAAATTCTTATACCTGACCACAGAGAATCAGTGTTGTGCTAATGGGGAACAATGTATATATGAACATGTTAATTAAGATAAACAGTGCAAAAATCAATTTTTCTGATCATTTTGAACTTTAATGTGGGTAAAAGGACTTCTGTTAGTAGCAGTAAGCCTACTAGATGTTCCTAATTTACGGATGAGATTGAATCAGCATACATGAACCAGAGAAAGAAGGCCTTTTAAAATTATTACATATTTCAATGCATTATAATTCTCACGCTTAAATCAAACCTCAAGAAAAATATTTATAAGATCGACCATTGTGTGAATCAAATATAATAGCTTCATGGATGACTTTTTCTCATTTGGGATAAGAAGATAATACCCTTATTAATATATTAACATTATGAAATTTTATAACATTTTTTAAGATTTCTTTAAAATGAAAAGTCTATTTTACTTTTTAATTAAATCTACTTCCCCAAAAGGTCTTTAAGGCTCTATAAAGTACGTTGCATTTTCTTATTGCCGACAGTTCTTGAAACCACGCATGAATGCTTTCTTTACACTTTGGTGAACAATTGAAAGATCATATGCTAAAACACTGTGCTTTGTCTTTTTCTTGCCCTGTAACTAAGGCATTTTAACACATTTCTTCATAGTTACAAGAGCAAACTATTAAGATTCATAGATTGAGACAATTTTGACTCCAATGATTATATAAACACATATGATATGAATTATTCCTAATCATGAATTTGAAAAAACAATAAAACTCCTTCAAATAAAATGATTAATCTCCAGAAGGTTAAACTGAAATGGGGCTTCTTATGTTGCTTTAATATCTGGAAATGATCTACAAAAATAAAAAAACACAATACCTTTGGCTAACTATCCTTTAATACAAATAGGGTAAATGATAAACTCATATTAAGAACACATTTTCTCCAAATCAATGTATATTTTAAGAGTTTGAGATCTTCAGGGGTTTTCTTGTTGTTGTTGAATGATAGAAATACTGCATACATGTCTAAAGATAGCTGAGTAAATACAGATAGACTTTTAAAATCACAGAAGAATTAAGATTTTAATTTAAATGTACATATTTTTTTCTGAATAAAAATGCATCTAGAAACAAATACGTTTAGTTTAATATTCCTCAAGTTGGAAAACGATATTTGCAATGCAAGAAAATGCTTTTGTAAACAACAATAAGAAAACAAAGCTTAAAAATACAAGACTTACAAACGCTTTAAAATTCGTTTGTCAGGAATTTAAGACTAAAATTAGATGTTTACAATCTTTTTAAGCAAACAAAAAAGATTTGCAATGCTCTTTAGGAGCTACACATTTTTCAGAGCACAACGAAGTATGCTAATAGGTTTCTGTCATATTCTGAAAAAATGTGCAGAATTTCTATATTCTACTCCTTTTCTATATTAAAAGATACTAAGTTTTCTACTGGGTTAAAACATTGTAATTAGTTTTGATGTTAGCCAATTAGATGATTTTTTTGGATAAACTTTGGAGATTTTTTTTAATTTTTAGATTACACTTTATAATTTTAAAATTAAGATTGGCAGCAAGAAAATATTAGAAAATATAAGGTGCTATAATTTTATATTAAAGAATAATACTTGGGACAAGACTGACATAACAATCTCCCTGACTTTTTAGGTTTTTGTTGCAAAAATTTTTAAATGTATAAAAAGTAGAGAACTCCCCCACTAAATATCCACGCTGCAGATTCCATAGCTCCCTTTTAGATTTCTCTCTCTCTCGATTTATGTATTTGTTTTGCTAAAATATTTTAAAAGAAATCCCAGGCCCCAAATCACTCCACCCCTACATATGTATCTCTGAAAAAAGGGACATTTTCTTACATAACTGCAGTGACTCTCTCACGCCTAACAAAATTAAAGTAATTTCTTGGTGTTAAGAATTCACACTATTCCATATTTAATTTTCAATGACTATCTCAAAAATGTCTTTTCTAGTCTGTTTGATGGAATCAAGGTCTAACAAGGTCAACCTCATTTGGTTATGACGTCTCTCCAGTTTCTCTCCTAGGACAGTTCCATCCCTCCCCCCCAGTTTATTTTCATGCCTTTGTCTTGTTGAAGAAACTGCTCTGACTTCCTTTTAAATTGAACCTGGGATGTCCTTCTTGAAGAAAGCATAAAACTTGCCAGACAAACTGGAACCTGTGAAAGTTTTCAAATTTATTTGTTGGCCATAGGGGGACAAATTGAATGATCAACTGAATGATTGAATAATTTCCAAGAAGCCCTTGAACAATTCTACTCTTCATACTAAAGAGTCTAAAACTGTAAGGATCATTCTTAAAATTTGTGTTTTATAACAGTACTTTGAAATATTGGCAGTTTTTTAAACAGTTTTTATTTAATAGTGTTAAGATATTTATGCATAAACTAAATGACATCAAATAAGCAAATAAAGGTTCAGCAAGTCCAAGTTTATAAATACTTTTCTTAGAATGTATAAAGAAATAATTATCTTTTAATCAATCTGGGAAAGAAATACAAGCTGGCACGTCTCAATTTTTGTTTTTATCTTTTTTTTTTTAAAGGATCATTTAACCAGACAGGCAGGTTTTCATTAAATTTAATTTATGTGGAGCTTAAATATTAAGTTGAGTTACTAGGATAGTAAACCAATTGATGGCTCTTTTAAAATCTCATGTTGCACATTTTAAGGAGAGACGCATAGAAAATTTAGGGGGTTATAAAATGCTGATGAAAATCACAAGTGTTAGAAAAGAGAAAATGAAACTTTAACATACCTTCATGGTATTCGTGTTAAATAAAAATGTGAATTAACATATTTAAGATTGGCTTAGTCTTTCCTTGCAACAGCTTTAGCTAATAAAACTTCAAAAAGATCAGCGATGTACAGTTCTTGAAAATCCAAAATATGAATGACTTTAAATGGAACCATATGAAGTGAACGACAGTAAAGCGATCGTAGATAAAATTACCAAACTCAAATGAAATAAATTCAAAATGAAAAGGATGAAGGGCAATTAAGTACCTATTTTGACAATTCGAAGTGGTCAAGTTTTTACAAGTATGACACAGGAACCTTAACCTATCTATATATGAGTGATAAATGGGGCATTTTGTGTCATTACATTCCCATAAATCACTTTCTTTAACTGCTGACGGCTTTTATCAGATCTAACCTTTTCAAGCTTCTATTAGAGTGCTAACATTTTCAACTTTGACACATGTGCAGTTTACAAATTCTGCAGCTGATTAACTCTGGACAGAAGCTCACTGGCATCATTGTCTTCAAGTTGGGTGGAAGCCTTAGGGTCTCAAAAACTCAGACACTTACATTACGGTACAAAAATCTCAATTAATGTAAGGGGTTGGGCTTCAGAGTTGGTAAACGATTGTTTTCTGTTGGGAAACAAACATGAATAAGACTTCATTTTCCATGACCTAGGAAAGCTAAGAATTAAAAAAAAAGAAATAGAAAGAAAGAAAATCCCTGGATGATAAGGGTTAACTTCTAATAAGGTACATATTTTTTTTTGCCTTAAAACTATTTTTTTTGGCAATCAAGAAATATTTTTCAAAAAATAATTGCTAAACTTCAGTTTCGATGCAATCAAAACAAAGAAAACCCAAGATTAATACATTCATGGGGTGAGGAATATGACCCCCAAAAAACATAATTTAAGTGGGACTGTTATAATGATGAAACCATTTTGAAGTGAATTTTATGGAGAGAGATTGAATCAAACTAAAATATATAGCTTAACTCTCCTGTAAATTCCAACATTCTAAGTTAAAGGTTGTTTTGGATAATTCAACCAATCAATTCAGTTGAAAAAGAAAAAAAATGAAAACTTCTCTTATTCCTTACTTTTAAAGCAGTTGTGTTGAAATTATAAAGACAAAGCATGTAAAAAGTAATGCAATTTCTGTTGGAAGTTACTAATTGTTAAAGTACCAAATCTTCATAGAATGTCTTTTGTATATAAATTAGAATGTACTACTTATTACCAAGATGAAACATTCTAAACATGCATCACAAGACGAAACTTGAATATAATCAAAATATTTTCCTATTAATAGTGTAGAAATAAATAAGGTGAATATATTTAAGATGAAATCTTCTTTTACACTGCAGACAAGAGAACATCAAGATTTCACAATATTTTTTAATTTTAATGGTCGTACTTTCTTAGTAGAAGAGTCAAACACAACAGTTGAACTTGACAGTCTAAGGATTTTGATGATTAACACAAGATTGTGCAGGTAGATATATGTGTATGTCCATGTATGTATATAGCACATACATAAATACATTAGAGTAGATGGGAGTTTGAGAGGACAAAGATGTCAAAGAAACTTATTTAGAAAATATAACTGACACAGACCTTGAAATAAAGCTCAAGTTTAAAAAAATACTGTCTTAGGCAATAATAGCCAGAGAGAACAAATCTTGATACTGGTTCTTTGACCACCAGAAGCCTGCTACTTCAAATAGTATTAGTTTTGATAAGAACTACTGGCTATCAAGCCTCATAATAAAATCTGAAGAGACAGACTAACAGCACTAAAGTAAAAATGCTCACAGAGAACCTCCTGTAGCAGACTGCCTCTTGCTGATAAATGACAAATCTTAGAAAAATAGTGGGGGAAGGACAACTTTTTCTAGCATCACAACCCACATAGTCTCATAATGTCACCATCTAAGGACTATCCATGACAAATTAAAAACTTCTTTATTTCACTAATAATGTCACTCATCACAGGAGCTGGGCAGTCATACTTTGACAATTCAGATGTAAATCCTGGGTTGCCTATGAGTATTCATGACAAAGGCATATTTATCATTTAAAACAAAAGGACATGACTTCTTGGTGTTCATATCAAAGACCAGTGATGGATGAGGCCATGCTAATCAAAAGACAGACTAGAAAGAACACAGATGTTCGCTACTTTGATTAAGAAAAGACTATTCCCTCCCCTAAAACTTCCCAATATGGTCATTTCAAATTGTTTTAAATGTATAATTTTAAATAGATATCTAAGAGTTTAAAATTCCCAGCTATAGCTCTTTCAATAAAATAAATATCAGTTTTTTCCAACCTCAAGTTATAGAAGCAAAATTCTTGAAACCAAGAAAAGATCAAACTAACAGACAGTAATAGTTCCTAAGATGTAACCCATGGAGACATTTCCACAATTGGTACTATCCTTCTCAATTATTACTTTCAATCCAGCAAATGAAGAGAAAGAAAGTCTATCATCCCAAACTTTTATAAATAGCACAACTGTAAGCTGAAATCAATGTTAGGAAGTATAAGGAGAGTAAGGTTTAAGACATTTTTACCATATTTGTTTCTAAACATTGTGTCTTTGATTTTCAACTTAAAAAACGTTTAAAAATAGCTGTTGTCCATATTTTAAGATTTAAAACCTTAAACACAATTAACTCTGGTGATTTTAGCATCCATCACCATTTTGGATGCGAGAGACCAAAAATAAGTGTGACATTAAAAAAAACCAGATATTTAGAGCTGGAGCTATTGATAGCACTTCCTCCCATTCCACTGATGAAGAGCTATCATCAGGACCGGCTAATAGAAATCCAATTTACAAGGCCCTGCTCATTTGTGTGCCTTTCAAGTTGCACAGGATTGGTAACCCTTCAGACCTGCAAACAAATGCCTGCTCTTCCGGGGAAGAACTATTTTAACGTTGTCTACTGGGAAGTCATCACTGCAAGGTCACCTTGAAGAAGTGTGCATGGTGGGGGCTGGGGGAGTCCTACTTTGTAACTGATTTGTTTCCCGCCAATTTTCCTTGCTGCTTTTCAATCCCAGGGAGGCACACTTGTTGTTGATAAGCTTTTAATAGTCAGTGTGGTGTACGACAAAACAAAACACAACATAAATGGGGGGAAAGAACTACTTACACATTAAAACTTGGGTAGCTTTGTGGCACCAGGTGGAATGCTAGGCAGGCGGCTAATATGCGAGTTTCCCCTTTTGGTAGGATCATCTTCCTCTGAAAAGGATGGGTACCTCAAAATCACATGGTTGCTCTTTGCACCCACATGATCTGTGCTTCTCGTATGGAAAATTTGTGTCACATTAAATGTGCCACTAGTGTTAGACCAGCAAGGGCATTCCATTTTACACTACTGAGATGCACCTATACATTTACTAGGGATTACTTTTCATTAGCTACAGTAACTATTATATGTCCTACTTATAATGGCTATGTCCTCCTTTTTAAACACATACCTGCTTCTCACAGAGGGAATTAAGAGTTGACTATTTCAGAGGGTTTAACACTCACTACATTAAGAAGTATTTATAGAATAACAAAAATCTTTCACCTTTCACCCCTTTTATGAAAAATTTACTAGATGCCTAATATATTTAATATTCAGTAGCATGTGAGAATAATTTTTATGCAACTCTGATAGTTAGAAAGATAGATAACTCAATTATTAGATCATCTATCAAAATATTCAGATGTATAAGAGGCTACTAAAAAGATTGATGACTGAGAAAGTCCACTGATTCTCTAGCCATCATATTCATGCATTTGGCCAGACAACATTTTTCGCTGCCTTCACAAGCAAGCTTCATTACCCATCACTCCACTGAAAAGAGTTTATTATGAGGCTGCCATCTTGGCAAGACTATTATTTAGATGATAAATGCTGAGGGGAAAAAAAGTGTGTCTATTTTTTTTTTTTTTTTTACGAAAAAAGATGAGCTTTTCTGACAGATAAAACAAACAGCATCTACATTTCTAATTAACTTAAATTTGGCAGATACAAATATAGGTCAGTTAAAGCTATGATGTTATCTTCTGTCTGAATTTTACCCTTAATTTGTAAAATGTAAATTAACTAATTAGAAGAAAAACAGCATGATTAGTGACAAAATGCTTCAGCTGGGTCTTTGCTTCCTGACATTTATGATCAACTATAATGAATTATTGCTTTTTTAAATAATTGATAGAATATATATTTTTTTCACCACAATGAAAGAAATTTTACTAAGAATTTACAAAAGAAGGCCAAGAAACTAGCAAAACAACAGAACTTTGTGGTGTACTTTTTGAGGAAAAGATGTATATAAAATGCCATAATATTAGAAATGATTGGGTTAATGTATGCCTGTATACCTAGGGGTGAATTTAGAGGAAAGAAGTGCGTAGACATTAAGTCACTAATAAACCCAGTAAAAAGATTGTCAGGACTTAACCCTTTCCTTGTCATTTCAAGTGGATTTGCTGTGTACTCAAGCAATTAGTGAGAATAGTGTGTGTGTGCGCGCACGCGCGCCTGCATCTGCGTACCTGCGTACTGCATTGGGGGTTACAACGTTACACGGAGAATGGCTAGAAAAGAGAAAAGAATTTGATCACTTGAGTTTCAGCAGGAAAATCTGTCATTGTTAAGTAAAATTAATCCATGTAATAGTTAAGTGAAAAGAGGTTTTCAACTATTCCAATGTAGATAAAGACTCTACAATGAGAAGTACATCTGCAACGTCAGATATAGGTGTCAATTAAAAATTACATAAAATCCTGAAAGGTAAGGTCTGTGGGGGTGGCCACGCTTTGGCAGAGCGGAGTGTGTGTGACCAGGCCCTGGGCAGGCAGAGCAGGATCAGGGCTGTCAGTTCTCATAGCACACAAACTTCGAGGTCTAATCCGAGTGAGGAACACCAAGAAATTGGAGCTGAAGCCTTACGGTAACCCAGATAGGAGCTGAAAGTGCTCTGTTGGTACTGGGCATTGGTTTCCAGTGACATGACAATATTCGAAAGGGTGGAGAAAATAGAAAGAGAAACAATTCAAACAAAGACATATGATGTCCAGGGTCCTACTGGAAAATTCACAGATTATGCAAAATAGGTGAATAGCTAAATAATTAAGTACTTCAAAATGTCAAGTCCTAATTTTAGGTATGCCACTAAAATACTTATCTTGGACAAAAGTATCATAATTTCATTTAGTAGACAGTTATCACATTTGGAAAAAATATGACTGAAATATATAAATACTCCTGTTTCCAATATTACGACAAATATATAAAATTTTCCACATTTTGCAAAGTGCAATCTAAATACTTGGATAATATTATTACATTTATTTTATATTTACTAGTTGTGGAGACATCAAGAAAATCTTTCTGAATAGCTGCTCCTGATTGAGAAGTATTTCACATATTACTTTTATATTTTAGAAATTCATTAACGGTAAACATTTTTCTTTCTATCCTCACATCACCATGATATTGTATTAAGAAATAATATGGGGGGCCGGCCCCGTGGCTTAGCAGTTAAGTGCACGTGCTCCGCTACTGGTGGCCCAGGTTCTGATCCCCGGCGCGCACGGACGTACCGCTTGTCCGGCCATGCTGAGGCCTCGTCCCACAAACAGCAACTAGAAGGATGTGCAACTATGACATACAACTATCTACTGGGGCTTTGGGGGAAAAAAAGGAGGAGGATTGGCAATAGATGTTAGCTCAGAGCTGGTCTTCCTCAGCAAAAAGAGGAGGATTAGCATGGATGTTAGCTCAGGGCTGATCTTCCTCATAAAAAAAAAAAAAAAAAAGAAAGAATATGGGTAACTAGTCAAAGTCCCACTTCATGGTATATAAATCTAACACAGAACATATTTATGTATGACAGAAAATTCTCTTGACAGCTCTCTGGTCTCCACCTAACTCTTCAACCTATTAACACATGATATACCTCTGAGGCAACTACTTCAAAAGCTACCTAAGATTTACCTTTACGTACATTAATTTTGCACTTTAGAGGTAATCCTCAAACATTTGAACTCCAATAAATTGGTTACTGTCACAAAGGTAAAGACTGTAAAACATATTATAGCAATAAAGACCTCCTCATTTGTTTAGTTTTTCTCTTTCGAGTATTAACAATCTCTATGCACACTTAACATTTTGAAAAATGAATTTAATTTATTTTAATTAAAAGTATTAATAGGTCCAAGGAAGGTTTTCAGCTTGACGGTAACTGGAAAAAAGTAGAGAAATTTAAAAAGCAATCATTTATTAAATTAAAAATTTTAATTTTTAAATATTTCTGTACTGAAGGCAGCATTTCCTGTCTGAGGAGTGTGTTTGTGAAGGAGAAGAAAGGCAAAGAGAGCAAGGCAGTGATGTCAGGTATTCTGACCAGATCTGAGTCCCTCAGTATTGCAGGAAGGTCAGATCCTTTCTGCATTGTACTGGTGTGTCAAAATACGTCAACAAACCATCACACCGCAGGAAGAAGAATGACCTTTCAGTTCTTTACGTTTGGGCTGCCGATGGAGCTTTGGACGTGGGGTATGCATGAATGGTTTTCCTAGCTGCTTGACAAATGCAACTCCCAAGGTTTCTTTCAAGTGTGATTGCTAGGAGCCCTAGGATCTTACATTTTGTACAACTTTCTAAACCCATATAACTCATGACGGAAACTGATGTTAGGTTAACTATCAATACTCCAAGTAATCAGATTCAATGCAACTAGACTAAAATTACTTTATAAATGTTTAAATGTGAGAGATGAAGGGTGAGAGTCAGTAAATTTAGAGAAAATTTTGTTCACTGTAAGAGCAATATTTATTATTAATCAATTCTCTAAACTTTATTATGGATGTCATTATATTACAGTCATCTTTCTCTCCCTGTCCATAAAGATAGGCATTTCTCTACTCTCCTGCTCTGTGAAAACCCACTTCGCTATTTCTACTGCTGATGATCTCTAAATCAATTTATCTCTGATTCCATCACTTGGACTCCTATCCCACAACCCAGTCACCTTTGGACATCTCTAGACATTGCAACTGAAGTTACACTAACCTAGATTATTTTCCACTCTTAACTCCTTAATAGCATCATTATTCTCCCCAGTACCAATATCAAAACCTCAAAGTTATCTTTGTTCCACACCTCCCAATAAAACAACATTTAGTTACTTGCCAAATTTTGTAAATTCTGCCTTTATTATCTCTGTAAGTCTATCTGGTCTCCTTTCATGTCCATCTACCAAAATAATTTGGGAATTAAGGGATTATTTCAATATGGATGAGTGTAAGAGACTGGGAATGTGTTCCTATCCCCAATTTCTTGTTTCTGTCTATTCTAAGCATTGCTATCAGAACATCCATCCTAAAGTTAGGCCTGATCATGCCACTCTTCTATTCAAAAATCTCAGCTGGCTTTCCAGCTCTGTGACTTTGATCTGGGCATCTACCCTTTCTACGCCTCAACTTTCTCATATGAGGATTAAATACTAGTAGCTGCCTCATAGAACTGTTACGTGGATTAAAGAGGACAATACATGTAAGTGCTCAAACTAATGTGTTGTACAAGTTGGGGCTCAGTGTTATTTTGTTTCCCTATCAGATTGACTTCAATTCCTTGAAGGCAAGGTTAGCTTTTGCTCATCTTTGTATGCTCTGAATTGCATAATATGCTGCCTTTACAGAGAAGGAACTCAATCAATTTCTACTGAATTTAGTTGCATATTATGCTATTACTGATGGACCACTTTGCTAGAATGTGCTGCATTAGGAATATATAGTGGTAAAAATATTCATTTCACATTAAAACAATGAAAGGCAATTGGGGCTGATCAAATATTTTGGTCTAGTGTTGAGTTCAATATGGTTTTACACACCTGGCCTATGCACACAATCAATGACTTCATTTTCACCACCTTTATAATCAATATAGAGTTCTCTGAAGGTATTATAGTTGAAGCTATCAAGCATGACTGTGACAGCCTCATATTTACATGTCGATGAGCTTTATGAATTAAAAAAATCCTCTTTATTAAATAATGGAATTTTGCATTAATTTTGAATTTATGGTCCCTTGGAGTAAGCCATTAGGGATGCTATGGAACTAAATTTAAAATGGGGAGGTGGTGGAGGTTAGCAAAACTGCCAGCAACAAAAGGGAAGGAAACAGCAAAAAAGAATATAAAAGAGAAGCAGGATGGGGTTAACAAGATACCTGGCTGGTCAAATCCTTACCAGTGAGAAATTAAGAGCGAACAAAACACAGGAAATATCTCAATGTTAGTAATTCAGGTAGGAAAGAGAGTGAAACAAGAGAATGGAATTCACATAAATCACAAAAGTAGACTAAGAAGGTAAAGGAGAGAGCAAGAAAAATACGAGAAAATATAAGGGGCTTGTGTTAATGGATAAATAGAATTCACAGTAGGAGTTTAGCTTTTACAAGAATATGATTTCCAGAGTCAATCAGAATAGAAGAAAAGGATGTTTACCATTGCTATTATGTATCCACATAGATTTGAGTTTTAGGAGAAGAAGAGTAAGAGACATGCAAATTGTATTTGTGGCTCATTTTCCATACTCCACATGTGTGAGAAGAGAATGAGCAAGGGCAAAGTAGGGCAACACAGCCTCATCACCTATAAGTCACTCATCCCAGAAGATTCTTGAGTGATATCTAATAGCAGAAGATGCTCAAAAACGGGAAAATGTGTCTCTTACATGTAGAGGGAGAGAAAAAGCATAAATGCTGTGAACTGCTGTGCTATCTCACCAAGAGATGGCTGGCTTTATTTTAGCCCAAAAGGCAGCAGAAGCCCTTAGTGACTGCTATCAAAAGATGACCAAAGAAAGCTGCTTTCTAACAGCCATAAGCTTATTATCCATTCTTTGGCCTTGACCATACCAAAGCCTTCCCTTTTATTGGGCAAAAAGTAGTGACTGAAAATCCCACTCCAACTCTCAGGAGGCTGGGAGAAAGAGAGAGAGAATACATGGATGTCTGTTTAGAGAGAGAGAGAGATCAGAAGAAAGAAACCCGCAGGTTTGCACAGTACTCTGTCATAGATTATTCTATTCGTATTTGATGCCTAAGGAAATTTGTCTAGGATGGCAATGAAGTCTACAAGTTAAATAGCAAAAATAAGATTACAAGATTAATGTTGAACAAGACAAACTGGTTTACAATGTGTTAAATTGGGTATTAAAAACCATCATCAAGGGGCCAGCCCGGTGGCGTAGCAGTTAAGTGCTCACGCTCCGCTTCGGCAGCCTGGGGCTCGCAGGGTCGGATCCCGGGCGCGCACTGAAACACTGCTTGTCAAGCCATGCTGTGGCAGTGTCCCATATAAAGTAGGGAAGATGGGCACAAATGTTAGCCAAAGGCCAATACTCCTCAGCAAAAAGAGGAAGATTGGCAACGGAGGTTAGCTCAGGGCTAATCTTCCTCACCAAAACAAAAAAAAAACAACAAAAAAAACCACTTTCCAACAAAAAAAATAGGCCCAGATGGTTTGACTGGGGAATTCTATCTAACATTTAAGGAAGAAATAATAATTCTGCACAAACTTTTCCAGAAAATTGAAAAGGAAGAGATACTTCCCAACTCATACTATGAGGACAGAGTTACTCCAATAGAAAAACCAGACAAAAACTTTAGAAGGAAAAATAAATCACAGACAAATATCACTCATGAATATAGATGCAAAAATTCTTAAGTTTTTAGCAAATCAAATCCGAGAAAATATAAAAAGGATATTGCTTAATGACCAAGTGGAGGTTTATCTCAGGAACATAAGGTTGGCATAACATTCAAGAATCAATCACTGTAATTCACTGATTAATAAAAAACACCCATATGGTCATCTTAATAGATATAGAAAAAGCATTTGACAAAAATCCAACATCCATTTTTGATAAAAACCCTCAGCAAACTAGGAATAGAAGGGGCTTTCCTCAATCTGATAAAGGGCAACTACAAAAACCTATAGCTAATATTCTTCTTTTTTTTGTGAGGAAGATCAGCCCTGAGCTAACATCCATGCCAATCCTCCTCTTTTCGCTGAGGAAGACTGGCCCTGAGCTAACATCCGTGCCGATCCTCCTCTACTTTATGTGGGACGCCACACAGTATGGCCTGACAAGCGGTGCGCACCCAGGATCCGAACCTGGACCGCCGGCAGTGGAGCGCACGCACTTAACTGCTACGCCACGGGGCCGGCCCCTTGCTAATGTTACTCTTAAAGCTGAAAGATTGAATGCCTTTCCTCCAAGATCAGGAGCAGGGCAACGATGTATGCTTCCATCACTATTCACTTTATATAGGAGACTCTAGCCAGTACAGTTAGTTTAAAAAAAAAAAAGCACCCAAAGCATCCAAATTGAAAAAAGAAGTAAAACTGTCTGACATGGTTGTCTATGTAGAAAATCCTATGGCGTCTACCAAAAACATAAAGTATTAATAAATGGGTTTACACAGTGCAGGATGCAAGACCAATATACAAAATCAACGGTATTCCTCTTAGTAACAATGAACAAAAGGAAACAAACAAAAACTATCACTTCCAACAGAATCAAGAAATATAAAATACTGGGCTGGCCTGTGGCCAACAGTTAGGTGCGCAAGCTCGGCTGCTGGCGCCTGGGTTCGGATCCTGGGCGCGGCACCGACGCACCGCTTCTCCGGCCATGCTGTGGCGGCATCCCACATAAAGTCGAGGAAGATCGGCATGGATGTTAGCTCAGGGCTGATCTTCCTCACAAAAAAAAAAAAAGAAAGAAAGAAATATAAAATACATAGAAATCAATCTGTCAAAAAACGTGAGATTTTTATACTAAAAACTATAGGGCATTTTTGAGAAAAATGTTAAAAGACCTAAATAAATGGAGAGATACCATGTTTATGGATCAGAAGACTCAATATCAATTAAGTTAAGATATCAGTTCTTCCCAAGTTTATTTATAAATTCAATGTGATTACAATCAGAATCCCAGCAGACATTTTTAGGAATTTATAAGCTGATTCTAAAATTCATTTGGTAATGCAAAGGACCTAGAATAGACAAAAATAACTTTAAAAAAGAAAAACAAAGTTGGAGGACACTGTTTCTAAAATTATAATGTTACAGTAATCAAGACAGTGTAGAATTGGCATAAAGACAGACAAATTGATCAACAGAACAAGACAGAGAATTCAGAAAAAGAATCACATATACATGATCAATTGATTTTTGACAAATGTGCAAAAGCTATTTAGTGGAGAAAAGGTAGTCTTTTCAACAAATGGTTCTGGAACAATTGGATATCCATATGCAAGAAAATGAACTTCGATCCGTACATCACACCATATATAAAAATTAACTGAAAATGGATCATAGACCTAAATGTAAATTTAAAATTATAAATCTTTTAGAAGAAAATAAGGGGAAAATATTTGTGATTTCTTTAGATCTTTAAGATTTCTTAGATATGGCATCAAAGGCATAATCCATAAAAGAAAAAATTGGTAAACCGGACTTCATTAAAATTAAAAATTTCTGGGCCGGCGCCATGGCTTAGCGGTTAAGTGTGCGCGCTCCGCTGCTGGCGGCCCGGGTTCGGATCCCGGGTGCCCACCAACACACCGCTTCTCTGGCCATGCTGAGGCCCCGTCCCACATACAGCAACTAGAAGGATGTGCAGCTATGACGCACAACTATCTACTGCGGCTTTGGGGGAAAAAGTAAATAAATAAATAAAATTATTAAAAAAAAAATTAAAAACTTCTGATCTTTGAAAGCCACTGTTAAGAGAACGAAAAGACAAGCCACAGACTGGGAGACAATATTTCATATCTGACCACATATCCGATAAAGGACTTAAATCCAGAATATTTTTTTAAAACTCCCAAAACTCAATAATAAGAAAACAACTCAAAAAATGAGCCAAAGATTTGAATGGACACTTCTCCAAAGACGACAAATAGGTAGCAAATAAGCATATAAAAAGATTCTCCATATCATTCGTCATTGCAGAAATGCAAATTAAGATCACATTGAGACACTACTACACAATCATTAGAAAGCCTACAGTTAAAAAGACTGACCATACCAAGCGATGGGGAGGTGGGGAGCACCTGGAACTATCATAAACTGCTGGTGGGAAGGTAAAATCATACAACCACTTTGGAAAACAGTTTAATCATTTTGTAAAAAGGTAAACATACACGTACCACATGTCCCAACCATTTCATTTCTAGGTATTTGACCAAGAGAAATGAAACCATACAAAGATTTTTACATGACTGTTCATAAGAGTTTATTACTACTAGCCAGAACTAGAAACGACCTAAATGTCCATCAACAGGTGAATAGATAAACAACAAGTGGTACACCCATGCAACTGAACACTTCTCAGCAATAAAAAGGAATGAACTATTCATCCACTCAACAACATGGATGAATACTGAAATGATTATGTTGAGTAAAAAAAGCCAGACAAAAGAGTACATACTGTATGATTCCATTTACAGAAAATACTAGAAAATGCAAACTAATCTATAGTGACAGAAAGCAGATCAGTGGTTGCCTGGGTGCAGGGAGAATTGAAGAGATTGACAGGAAGGATTATAAAGGGGCACAAGGAACTTTTGGGCATATGGTAGGTATATTCACTACCTCTATCCTGGTGACAGTTTTGTGAGTTTATACATATGTCACAACTTGTCAAACTGTACACTTTAAATATATGCAGTTTATTGTATGTCAATTATACCTCAATAAAGTTGTTTTTAAAAATATTCTTATTCATTAAAAGAGACTTACTTTTTACGTGCAACAAAGTGCAATTCAGAATAAAATATGAACTCTATTTAAAATAACAAACCTACAGGGGCTGGCCCCATGGCCTAGTGGTTAAGTTCGTGCACTTTGCTTCGGCGGCCTGGGGTCATGGGTTTGGATCCTGGGCATGGACCTACACCACTCGTGAGCCATGCTGTGGTGGCAACCCACATACAAAATAAAGCAAGACTGGCACAGATGTTAGCTCAGGGTTAATCTTCCTCAGCAAAAAAACCCCTATATTTCCTAACAGATATTTTACAGTCTACTTCTCTTCTGAATTCAGACTATCTTTAGACAATTCAGTCAGAATTTGTGAAAACTGTACCATATACAAAAAACCTCTTTGACTCTGTGGGATTTCAAATCCAACAATTTAGCGGTCCTTATATTCTGGGTGTATGGGTGTATAGGACAGGCTTTTATAGTAATCACACAGCTATCCATTTTGAATATAGAATACAGGCTCTTGAGACTGCAACAGAGAACACCGGGCCCATTTTCTCCAACCACACGAAGGTGAGTATCTAAACCTCGTATGCTGGACAGCTGTGTCACTTCAGCTTTGCAAACCCATTAACTGACTGACTAAGAAGTCTATATCAGATTTATTACCGTGACTGACATGAGGCTGCGTGGTAGAGCAGAAAGAGCACAGGTGTGAGTTCAGAGGGAGCGCTGGGTTCAGGTCCTGTCTCTGCAGTTTACTGCCTCAGTCCTCACTGTGCACTCCTCAAAGGCAGAGGCTGGGCCCCTACTGACTCACACAGTGCCTGGGAAGTGTTTGCTGATCCGAACCGCTCTTCGTGAGTAAAGCTATGATTTTTCTCATCAAGACTCTGGAAGCAGATAGGCTAGGAACGCTAGGGCTAGCTGGCAAATCAAGGCTAGGTAAAGAAGTCGACTTCAATGCTGGATGCAGATTAGCATTATCATCTAAAGTTTTCAAAACACAACAAAAGCTCCCAAGACCCAGTCTCCACTGCACATCAATTAAATCAGTTCTCTAGGGATAAAGGCCACATCAATATTTTTAAAGTGTTCCCCATGGGATCTTGATGCATAATGAAGTTTAAGAATCGCTGACCCCAAGCCATTTTAGCATCAATTTCAACCTGATCTCCATTATTCTAGAAGTAGTCTCAGAAATGGACTCTGAATTCTTAGGCTCCTGATTTTAACTGTGCTCTTGATTCTCTTCCTATTGGCTGAATGGTTTTTATTTTTCCCTCACTCTCTCTGGATGACCATAATGGTTGTGTTTCCATTCTGAGAATGGCCATCCAATCATTTCCTTGTTGGTTTGGTTTGGCGTACCATTTCTGAACCATACGTGACTCACATTAACTCCATCATAAGGGGTCAGCAGGAAGTGTCATCCTTTCAACAATTTTTTTATCCCCTGGATTTGCAAAACTGGTCAATATGGATCCTCTTCAATAAAAATCTTGCATTTGCTTGAAGACAGTAATCAGATAGATATCTTTCTGAGAAACGAATTCATTGATATTTCCTTATAGGTCTATTTTCTTTCCCTTTAATCCTTTGATTTAACTCATTCTAGTTTCTCAACAACCACATCTTTATTGCAAATATCACTTTAAAGGCTTAAGACAACATTTCTATTCTTTATGCAGTTTTGTATTTAAAGTCAACATTGAAAACAATTAATAGAAAATATGAATTCCCTGGTGGGGAAAGTTCTTGCTATTCACATTCCAAATGCAGAAAAAATGGTACCTGTTATGAGAAATCATTCTTATAAAAGTACTATATACACAGAAGATACTTCGTCTCTCCTTTTCAAATATTTCAAGGTTACCTGAGCTAATAACAGTGTCAAGTATTTGCCTGGAACAACGGGACACCAATCTTTCACTACTGTCTACACTATAAGAGACGGAAAAGCAAATTATTATATTTTACCTTTAGAGAAGTGCATTTGCTAATTATTAGTCAATCCGTCTCTTGTTGTTGCTGATGACTGCTTGTTAGTATACGGCAGCAGTGCCTTCTGAGGCTGCTGTAATTGAAGGTTTGCAAGAGTTTCTATTGCTGAGACATATACTCTAACTTAAGACAGATGTGATCAGCCATGTTTTTAACAAGACTGAAATAACTGGAAATCTGTGATTTGGCTAATTGCAGGCTTCCTGGAAGTATCTTAATACAGAAAAAAACTTTGGCCATCCTCTGAAAAATACCTTCCTTAACTAACTGCTTGGCAGCCCCATTCTAAATGTCTCGCCTCTCAAGTTAGCACGGACCAGAGAAAGCAATTGCTAAATGATTGAGTAAATAAGCAATCTTTAAAAAATACTTAGAGGTAAAAACTAAAGTCAAATCAATTCTTGTGGCAGATGGTATTAGCTTAGCATTGCCTCTAGAAGAGTAGACTCCTTGGAGCCAAAGGTTCAAAAATTTGACAGATGGAACTCAGCTCTTATGTAATACATAAATGTGATCAAGACCATATTTCCTCTGGTGCTCATCTCCCCTCATATCCTAACACCAGAAGAAGAAATGACTTTGGAAGATATACGTACTTTCTTCCTTTGATACTGTCCTTCAGACCCAGTCAAGAGGGGTCCATGGCCTGGACCCAAACTCCAGAGGATTCTGCTCTGGCCCTCTCTGGTTGTAATCCAACCCATGAGGTGAGGAGTCTGTGGAGCCAAGGGAACGTCCCCACCTGATGTCTGTCTCCACAATCCCTTTCTAGGCCACATTCCATGTTACCAGGGACCTCAGAACTTCCTGACCAAATAGCCCTGAGAAAACTCCCAAGGTCTGCACAGCCCTTTCTCTTAGGTTCATCTGCCTGATAAGAGGGCAGACCACCAGACTGTGCACCTCTGGCCTGAGAGATGGCCAAGGACAGCAGTTTGTAGGAAGGTACATGGAAGCTAGATGTGCAGGCTTGGGTGTGCTTGACACCTGTCCAGGTGTAGGATGGAGACAAGGGTGGGAAGAGAAGGGAGGTGGGCTATGCAGCAGGCCCACCTATCCCTACACTGCCACATGCAGCCTGGATCTCCAAGGAGTCTGGGAATTCTTAATGCAAATCTGAATTTCCAGATCCTCATGTAAGATTAAGTATATTTTATTGAATGTCTGTTAACCTGATATACAAGCTTAAATACGTAGGCACATGGTATATGGGCCTCCATTTGTACTCTTGTCCCAGGCCCCCAAAGTGTTAGTGTGGGACCCAGTTTCACGTATCCCCTAAAGAAACTACAGAATATCTTCTGCTCAGGGTTTTCAAGGCATTCCATGTCAAATCTCAAATGTGAGACCTGGTTGAAATTTTGCGAAAGCAAGTAATCAATCTAAGATTATAAATATTTACCTAAAAAACCTTATATAATGCTTCTGCCACTTAGTTATCAATTATTTTCTATTTTAAAACTCCTTAGGTAATCACACTTATGCTACATTTCATGAAACAGATCTGCAAAAGTCTATATATCTGAAAAGTTTGTAAAAGTTTTTTAGAAAAATGAGGCATTTTTCTCATTGTCCTTAGAGTGGCATTCACAAAGAAAAAAATTGGGGTCTATTGTGGTTTACTGTCACATGTCTGATAAAATCCTGAATGGTTGATTCAAAATGTTGTTGTCTGTCATGTATCAGAAAATTCACTCATATATTCATTCGTTCAAATAAATATCTACTGATACCTACCAGTACCTATGTGCCAGGTATTCCACCAGCTTCTGGGCATTTGATGATGGACAAAACAAACAGATAAGATGGAACCCAATATTAACTGGAGGAGGGTGACAAGTAAACAAGCAATTACAATATCTGTAAATGCTATGAAATTATTAGCAGAACACAGGAGGGGCACTGAACCCAATCTTGGAATTGCAGGAAGGTTTCCCAAAGAGATGGCGGCCAAGCTGAGTGCTCAAGTTAGCCAAGCAGCAGTTTATCCGGCAAAGAAGGCAATTAAAAACGTCTACTCAGATTTCTAAATTCCATCAGAAAGTGATATTCAAGAAAAAGAGACATACAGGAACTAATATTTGTTGACTGCCAGGCACTCTGAAAGTGCTTTAACTGATCTTCACAACAACATGATGAAGAAGGTATTATTAACCTCATTTTACTGAGGAGAAAACAAAGGCTCAGGGAGGGTAAGCAGTTGCTCCCAGTCTTGGGACCAGAAAGCGGCACAGCCTGGATTCAAGACCCAGGAACAGGAGAGATTCCTTCCATTACTTGGAGGATCACTAAACTGGAAAATCATTCAAACAGAACTTTATCTTATTCTTTCCAGTCAGTGAGCTTAGATCTTCTTTGAGAGAAGTAGAGAGGTATATTTACAAAGTACACTTCGGTTTTTAATAGATTCCACTGATGACACTGTGCCAGAATGTGCCCGGAATGGCAGACGGTGGGGCTGAACTTGCAGTTGGGATGTCTACGTTCTTGATTACTAGTTGTTGGGCACTATTCATGTCCTGTGTGGCTGCATGTGGCCCTTTGCTATTTAGGGTCACTCAATATTTTCACTCAAAGTGACCCACTTTGCCTCCAACCACCAAAAGTAAGCACAGGGTGTCTGCTCCTACTTCTTTGAAAGGCCACGAGTTAGAACCCCTGTATGTAATTTGGCCTCAGATTGTAGAATTGGTTTCTTTCTTTACCTGTCACCATCAGAATATGAAAATATACTTAGTAATAAGGTCAAATTGTCAAAGGTTTCACTTTTTGACTAGAGAAGTAAAATGAGAAGATTTTTTTTTGTGTTGATTGCATAAGGAAAAATGTTTTCTATATAATTTGTATATACAGTCCTATGTATATGGGATATATACATTTATATATGTATTTTCTATGCAATTGTATATATAAACTGTATATAATTTGGGGCTGTATTACGCTCCAAATGCTGCTTCTCAGAGGCACTCTTTATTTCCTTTAACTCCACAGAAGTAGAGACTGTAGTTTTGAGGAGGTATTTAATCAAGGTTCATACCCGGGATGAGGGTCTACTTGCAGGAAAGGCAGCTAATGCTCTGTACTCAATATCTTTGATTTTAGGGAAGGTGACTGCATAGTAAAATTTAAAATTTTTGGAGGTTAATTAAGCCATGGAAAATTCCTGAAGCTTTGATGACAAACGAATGAGGGGCACACTACATATAGAAATTAGAAACAGCCATATAAAAGGTAAAGCTCTATTAAAGCAAATTGGTGTTTACATAAATGTTTCCAACTATAGTCTATTCATTCACTCAGATAGGGGTAAGTATGAAGAAAAGTAAAGCTGAGTGAGGTGATTGAGGTGATCAGGGAAGGTCCCCTGAGGAGAAGAAATTTGAGCAGAGACTTGAATGTGGTGAGGAGTACGCTATGTGGAGATCCAAGTGAAGAAAATTGCAAGCGGAAGGATTAGCCAGAGTAAGGGTCTTGAAGTAGAAACAAGCAGTGTAAATTCAAGGAAGACCAAGAAAGCCAGTGTGGCCAAAGAAGTATAGAGGGAGAGAACCTTAGATGAGAAGAGAGAGGTAGGTGTGGAGAGAACTGGTGGTAGTGGAGAGGCAGATCATGCAGGGCTCTGAATGTCACGGTAAAGAATTTGGATTTCATTTTAAACGTGATGGGAAGCCAATGAAGAGTTTTGAGCAGGGAAGTGACATTATCTGATTTATATTTTCCAAGAGTCATTCTGACTGGGGTATGAAAAACTGACCACAGGAGCACAAGAGTTGACGTAAGGAGACCAGTTTGTAAGCTACAGCAACAGTCCAAGAGATGCTGACAGACAGTGAGGCGATGGCAGGTGAGGTGGTGACAAATGGCATGATTTGAGACGTGATAATCGAGCTGAAAGGACATGCTGATGGATTGGTGATGATATGTAGGTTTTTGGCTTGAGTGTTTGGGCAAATTGTAGTGCCATTAGTGAACCTGGGAGGAAATGGGGGAGTAACCAGCTTGGGAAGGAAAATCCAGAGTTTAATTTTGGACATGTTAAGTGGGAGAAACCTATTAGCTATCCAAGAAGAGATACTGCG
This sequence comes from Diceros bicornis minor, assembly GCF_020826845.1. Lineage (NCBI taxonomy): Eukaryota > Metazoa > Chordata > Mammalia > Perissodactyla > Rhinocerotidae > Diceros > Diceros bicornis. Next base: position 35,027,104 of record NC_080744.1, on the reverse strand, counting down.
TGAATAGTTGGATAGACAAACAAATTTGTACTCAGGGGGAATATTAGGGATGGGGGTAAAAATTAGGAGATACCATCTTAGAGATGGTACATAAAGCTACAGTCTCTGATGAGATCTTCAAGGGAACACCCCGGGGGGGCGCAGAATGCAGATAGAAAAGGGAAGAGAGGTGAGCACAGACTTCCAGGCTCTCCAGCCTGGAGCTAGAAGGGGAAAAAGGGCCAGCAAAAGAGACTGAGTATGCTGCTTGTATGACAGTAGGGACACAGAAGAATATATCTTGGAAGCCAAGAAAAGAAAATGCTTCAATATAGAGGGAGGGTGTGATCAATTGTGTGAAAAATTGCTGAAAGGCAGAGTAAGAATATCAACTTAGCATAAAAATAAAACTCTTGAAGAAATATTAAACTAAAAATTAGGGGCTCTGTAGTTATTTGTAAGGGAAAAATGGGTTTATGCAAGGTTTTGATTCTACAAATATTAATTGAACAGTCTTATCATAAAATCCAATGTTTCATCTAAAAATAGTGTGACAATTAGATAGTTTTTATGTCAACTAGAGGTTTATCACACAAAAAAAGCAATTAGCCCAAACGCCAACCAATAGCCCCCTTGAAAGGCTACCTACTGGGGGAGAGATGATTTCTTCTAACTCTGAAGAACTTTGGCAACCACTATGTGAATTTTTGTGGAGGTAAAATATGAAAAGAGTAGGATCTCATACTTTCATATATGGGCTAAGTCCCCCTTCTGTCAAAATGCCCATCACTGGTAAGTTTGTATCATTTTTACAATCAAAATTTTATATCCAAGTAAATGCCTCTATGTTCCATTTTGAATTTCAGCACTACTTGCATTTCTTGGCCTCTCTGCAGACATTTGGTAACACCAGTCACTTTTGTGTAGAGTATGTCCTCCTTGAATGATCTGGAATATTTAAAACCAAGGCTGGTTTTCCCTCATGACACAACATGCCCTAAATAAATTATGTCCACTTAGCCAGTATATATTCAAAGAACGTGTTTAGGGAATGTAAATCAACAGTAGTGTAAGTAAAACATCATTAGAATAGAAAGTAGCATGCAATAAAATAATCTAGAAGTCCAAAGGAAACTGTCTTAAATTATCCATTGCTCAGACCCCCTCCAGTCATGTCAATAATCCATAGGTGTTGCCTCTAAAATAGTAAGTACTAGGCACTCAAAAAATAGTTGAGTTTTAGAATGAAGATGTACTTTGAGAATTTTTAAGTAAGCTCTACTATTTGGGATTCAATTTGTAATTGTTCCTCATCAAAGACTTGACCATACGAAAGCGGGGAGGGAGATAGTCTCAATGCATAATGATTGAGTTTATCAGTTTTTTAAAATCCTTTAGCAACCTAAACTTATGCAATTTGATTTTCTTGTCATTGCTTTCCCTATACTATCAAAAACGATGCTTTCTTTACTATTTCAAACTCATCATAAAATTGCTAAAAATCTAAAATTGAATTTGCCACATTACTGCTAATTTGAATAATGGCTGAATAAAAGACAGGAAACGCTGAAGCAGCATTGATTTCTAAAACATTTTGCACTTTCTTCCTCTATCCCCGTAAAGTAAAGCTCGGATGCTACGCACAATTACACAAGAAAATCAAGAAAGCCATTACATTCAGCATTTTGTCACGATCATTGTTACCATGGCGAAAAGTGGGCTTAGTTTTAGCGCAGCTGCTACGGGCGAGGTCCGCTGGCCTTTTGTAAAGCTGAGTAACAATATAACGCCAAATTCTGCAGCCTGTCACTGTTTTTTTCCAGGATAAGACCATTGTCCACAGATACCACTGTCTCATTTCATAATGATCTGGACTAATGTCATCTTATTATTGTATTCTTACTGTTGCCCAGTGACCAAGGAACACAGTTAATTTAGGAAGGTTACCCCTTGACTCACCTCCTGTTTTAAGAGGGAAAAAATATGTGGTGTGAAAACTTGGGACTTCAACAGCAGAAAAAGCCAGTTTCAACAGTTGTATTGTAAACGACAATAGAATTGTGCTGGAAATAGCATGGGCTTGGGAGTGAGAGAGACAAATGCATGATGACCAGCTGTAGGGCATATTATTTTCTCTCTTTGAGTATCAGTTTAGTTATCTGTAAAATGGGGATAAAAGTAATCTCCTTGTGAGGATTAACTGAGATAATCTGCAGGCCCAGGCACGTGGTGGGTACTTCTCCCCCTCCTCCAACATCACCCTTTTCTTAATCGCTGAGATCGCCACGCCTTTGGGAATGTTGATTGAAGTTGGTAGGTAAACTCTTTTCTACTGTCGGAAGGTAAATTGTTTTGATCTTTCATATTGTTTGGATACTTTCCTCAGAGAGCTGAGGATAAAATATTTTTTAAGGTCTCACAGTAAGCATAAATTTCACATGACAAGGATAAAAAGTCAGTGTCAATATCATAATATGCACAACTTCTTATTCATATTTTAAGTCACACCAACATTATCACTATAAAATGGAAAAAGGAGTATATACTAATTTTGACCTTATGCAGAGATTTTTAGTTTTAAAAAATGAAGCAACATTATGAAAGCAGAGAAGTTTAAATTATCTGAAATGAATACATTAATCAAGTCTCTGTATTTACTAGAAACAAAGGCCACAAGCATCTTTAGCAGCCAAACAAAATATTTTTTCTAATGAGATTTCAGCTGAGTATCGTTTATCTTAAGAGAAAAATAATGGGACCTTACCTATTCCAGTAGCTCCAGAACTGGTCATGCAGGTAGGCGTGGTGGCTACATTCATCACCAAATGAGGCTTTGCTTTCAATCCAGTGAATTATGTGCCCTTCTACAGCTAAGGGACAAAGCATTACTAATATAGAGCAAACGGAAGGGAAGATTGAAAATTCTCAACTCTGCCTAGGCCTCTCTATGCTTCCCATTAATGAGCAGAGGCTTAGCCCTCATCGTCATCTATGGAGGTAATTATAAAACAACACATTGTATATGTTCATTACAAGGTACATTTATGCTACAATCACATCCCTTTTATTTTTATCATTTTCAGAAGTCCCTCTCCTATTCTGAGACTGCCTGTATAAGTTGATAAGTAATGTGAAAGCAAACCAAAGTGAGCCTGGCTTTTCAACAGAACCATGTATTAAAAATTCAATATTTAGAGAAATGACTTGAAAATGGCAACCAAAATATCTTCAGAAGACATATTTATTTCTCAAATATATGTAAAAGTTTTTAAAGCATAGAATTCTTCTGAGTCTACTATTTTCTGCGATTTTAAAATAATCTTTTCCAACGATTTCACCCATTTAGAACAATTTTATAAAGCTAATCTACTCTGGTAACATTTGCTAATATTAACAAAAAAAACTAGGGGAAAAAACACATCTTTTCTCTATAAATGAATGCATAACAGAGTTTAAGGACTTACCAACTGGTACTTGTAAGATAAAGTCTGGTGTTTTGTCATAACCCTTTGCACGGAGCTGATCTTCATCTACAGGAAGAACAAATACTATTACTTATAACAGTATTCCATTAACAAGACAGCAATATAATTGCTTTTCTTTCTTAAAAATGTGTAAAAATTACTAATGCAGTCATACATATCTTTCTTATGTATGCAGTACTGTGTCAGAATAAATGAACTTTCTTAACAAACCTGAAGCATGGATATAAAAATGCCTCTTTGTCCCTTCTGCATTTTTATGTCTTTATTATAAACATCATTAATTCAAGCTGTCATATGCTACCATTTTATAATAAAAAATACTCAAAATAATGAAAATACTCACTGATTAAAAGAAAAGGCTTTCACCACCATGAATAGCACTAATGTTATCAGTGAATATTGATAATTCACAGTAAGGCACAAGTACAGTGGCCTTTACAACTATAAAACAAATGCTTTCATTAAAGCAATTAAGAAAGTTTAGTTTCAATTAGTGAAACTATTCCTACACACAAGAACACAAGAAAGAGACAAGGACAATGAGATCACCACAGAGAATTAATTACCCTGCTTAATTCCTTTGGTATGCTATTGTTTCTGGCATTTACCCGAGTTTTACAACTAACAATATGTAATTCTGAAAAGCAAACAGGCTTCGAGATTTTTTTTCTCAGTCTGTTCGATTTCTTGATCCTCTGTAAATATCAATGATCCATTCAGAAGGAAAGGAGGCAGCAAAACGGGGAGCTTGACAAAGTTGGAAAAAACTAGCAAGGTGCCTGGTTTAAAAAAAAAAAATCCTCCAATATTTTCTAAATGCTGTCCTTGACTTCTAATGGCATTACAATGTGATTTCTGAAATGAGGAGTTCTCCATTAGATTTTGGAGTGACCTGGTCATTCAATTCCAGACATGGCTTTCTGTCTTCACCCAACCTCAACTAATGGCCCAACCAAGTAACAAGGAAGGCTGTGTGGACTCTTAACACCTACTGGGCTGTTGACATTGTCATGCATCCCATTCGCCTTCCTGCATCACCTTTGATTAAAATTAATGGCCCATTCCCAGTGTTGGGTAGCTTATTTCCAATCCATTTGTCAGCCCAAGACAGTGGTTTCATGGCCAATGTTCAGAAACTCTGTTTTAGAACACTCTTGTGTACATCTTGAAAGGTCAGCATTTTAAACGTAAATAACCTTTTAATGACAAGACAGATTTAAACCAGACATTTAAGTTAAATTTTGTTAAAAGTCAATATCCTTTAACTATTCAGATTTTGAAAGATTGGTGCCAGAATTCAGAACACTCTCCCCTCCTTGCAATATAAAAAATTTTCAGTTAACTGTTGAGATAAGGAAATGCAAATCAAAGTAATCTTACTTCAAAAACAAGAGAATCTGGAAACTGGATTGCAGATGAACAAGACTGGAAAAATTTCTACCCCCTAAATGTACTCTGGCCACAACGAGAACGTTTAATGGAAAAGGCATTTATTAAAATCAACTCAAGCACCTTGAGCCGGTGTTTCAGGTAGCCGGTGAACAGTTTTAAAAGCTGGGTTGACATTAAACAAGAGAGATTAATATTTTATTAAAACCATCCTAGCTTGATCAACCTTTGCAGATGTTAAAATGTGTTTCAGAAAGAAAAATGATTATGTCTCTGACAGCAGCTCAAAACAAAATTTCAAAGGTCACCAAGCAACCCGAATGCACAAAGTAAAATCCCTTTAAATGGCAGATGTTGCACTCCTGTTCACTACACCCAAATTACTAACACAATGCCTCCAACTTAAATTTCATGACTAACAACGTGAAAATAAAAACAAAACACAACAACACCCACCCCCCCACCTCCACCAAAACCTGAACATAAAACTTCAGGCAAGGCTAGGGAATCTTTCCATCTTTCTGCAGAGAACTTCAAAACTCAGCTGTCTGCTTTCTCTCTCTCTCCATCCTCCCTCCCAATATAAAGTTGATCCAATAGTAACTGAACCCAAAGGATAGCTTCTGAAGTCTGTGTCACTACCAGGGATATTAGATGTTTTTCATAGTTAAGAGGTTATTCCACACATCTGAAATACTATGTTATGTATTGTGTCTCTTCTCCATTCTTTATTTACTAAACTGTCACTGCCTTATCTCCCCTGTTTCAACCTTCACATTATTTCTTTTATCCTAGATTTCCTAAGAAAGGAGGAGGAAACAACTTGGCAATGACAGTACAAGTACAAGAAGTAGCACTTATGAACAGGTGGCCTCGCTCACCTGGTCTAGGCCCCAGGAGAAGTTTCTACCACTGATCATCCCACTGGGAGATTTTTAAGGTCAGCTCCATTCATCTGGCCTGATTTCCTGGCCTTTGCCTTATGCTCTTTTTCTGACCCCAAACCTTGAAAGATTCCTTACCATCAGATCATTATCCAAACCATTGGGTATGGACTTAAAAGTTGGTTGACCATTTGGTTGGTCAGGGTTCCAACTCTAGGATCTAAAGGTTACAGCTCAGTCATTAGCCCACACTACTTCTCTTCTGCCTCATTCTTTGTTCACTCCCTTGTCTTATTCTGCATGGGCCTGTCTCCCACATACTGGACCTGAAAAGCCTTTGCTCTCAGGACAGGAAATGTTTCCTTTTCATATTTTTAAACCCTATCCATTGCCCCACTCTCACCACCAACATACGCTTTGCACATATTTAATGCTCAATAAGGTAACTGAATAAAATACAAGCACATTTTTAAGAACATCCATGTCTTCTACAAAGCCTACCTAGACTGACAATAATTTTCTTTCCTGATTTAACTCCCCATGAACCAACAAGGCACAGAGACAACAAATGTGGCCCAAAGTTCAAGGTTTTATTTGATAACTCTCACTGCCATCTTTCATCCCTGGTCCCAACTGTCTGCTCTGAGGTTCATCTTGATGATCAAGGAAGAAACTGTATCCCTTTCTTTAACACTCATGGTAAGTTTTCCTACTTTTTTCTTTGGTCTGTAATATTTTAAATAACATTGGATTTATCCATTCCTTAAACTTGGGGCAGAATTCCTCACAAAAAGCAATCTGGGCCTGGCACTACTAAGGTGGACAGCTCTTTGGTTATTTTCCTATTTATTTTATGGCTACTGATCTGTTTAGATTTTTACCTCTTCTATAGTTTTGCAATTTATATTTTCCTTGGGAATCATACATTTCATCCAGGTTCTTATAGCTCTGCATATATTGGAGCCAAGTGGTTACTTATGCTTCTTTGAACTTCCCAAGTGGAAAACTGGATGTTTAAGTAAACTGCTGTTTCCTTGAAGAAAAAATGATCAAGACTAAGGAAAAAGTAAGAAGAATATTAGTTAGAAAGAGGGGAGAAAAAAGAGTAATGGCAATGTTTTAGAACAGCACTTTTAGCATAACTTCCTAAAATGGTTGGGGATCAATATGAAATCAATCTCCAAATCCTGTATACCTATCTTATTCAGTGAAGGTAGCAAATACGAAGTAAGGCTCTTCTGATTTAAGGTGTATATTAAAAACTCTCAATATATTTCATAACTACTAAGCTTGTTAATGTCATAGTTCAAGTGTTCATTATCAAAATTAATATTAATTAATTTTAATTCCTGCTTAAAAGCAAACTCGTTAGCCTCCAGATCCATAAAATGTAGGATTTTTAGATAATGTATACCTCATGAAACACAGTATTTCTGAGCTTGTAAAGTCTTAGAAATTACTAGTCCAATATTCCAATTTAGACATGATAAAAGTGGCCTAGAGAAGTTAAGTGACCCACCAAGACCTAGACTTCTCAAATAGTTAGAGATACAGAGAAGAGCCCACATCAACCAAGCTCTGGTTTGTCCCAATAGACTGTACACCACTCTTAATTATGGCAAATATTTACATTTGATCATGTGCAATATTTATGAAGTGGGGAAAAAATTCTTATTTCCTCCTAGAAGATCTTGAAGCACAAAAGAGGTGATGGCCATCTGTCGGATATTATTCAGGTGACACCTGCCTGAAGAGGAGAGGAACTAGGTAATCTCTTGATTTCTAGCATTTCGATGGTCCTTTCTCTACTTGAACTAAAAAAAAAAAAAAATCAATGAAACTGCATCCAACGATAAAATTGATGTTAAATTTTTAAAGCAACCCTGGTCTTCATTTATTTTTAAGTTGTCAGGCCTGCCTTTAGAAGGCATTTAAAAACAGGAATTACACATACGTAAAGAACAGTGTGAAAGCTTAATTTCTCTGGCATTTTAACTACCCTCTCCTCTAAATGCCCAAAATATCCAAAGCAATTAAGTACTAATTACACAATTTCTTTTTTTTAAAATAAAGGGCTGATTTTGAGTCAGAGAACAAGACACATCTGAAACTAGTTAACATATACTTAAGAATCATAGGAGGGCATGAGGACTACCAAGAAAAAGTTGGTTTTCTTTTGTTTATTTTATTAAAAGGCTTTAAATTTAAGAAACAGAGTTATTCCTAGAGAAATTATGCAAAATTCCGGTTCACAACATCTGAAAATGAAAAGTAACGTTCTGACATGGCCTTTTATCTATGAATTTGTCAAAAGGTTTCTAAAATGCTACATTAAAATAAATTGTATGATATAAAGAATCTTTTTAACACCTATTACCTTTGTACTAAATTGGAGAAGGGCAAAAGCTAAACATCAATACAAATGAAAACTACAGTATACCTTTTCTACTCTAGTATCTTGTGTTTCTGTGTTATTTTTCTTCCAAAACACTGCCTCATTCAATACTTGGAGCTATGACCTTGTATTCCATATTTTTATGTTCTCTAAGAGTAAGTTTTAAAGCCTTTTCTACCCAATTTAAGAAGTTAGCAAGGTTTGAGTAACAGATGTTAGTACGATATGCAAACCATGTGCAAAGGTACACAGAACAGATACACATTTAAGGGGAGACCGATAGCACAGATAAATGAAATTTTTAGAGAACCGGAAATTTCATTACAGCCATTAGTTTCAACCTCTTCCCCTAAAACCTCTTATCAAAGCCACTAACAAGGAATCCAATTGACTGCTCTGACCCTGTCCTTTGCTTATGTCTTTAGGGGACAATATTAGTGAAAACTGAAATGTCCTAAAGATAGGAAACAAATGGGAGGTCACGAGGCTGGGACAGTGCAAAGCAAGGTTGGGTAGGGTGGTCCCTGCTGACCAGTAGCTGCAGAGACAGAGGATATGAGTATCAACAACAAAAGTGGCATAAGTTTTATATTGTACACCACATCACTCTCAATTCTTTTGGCTTAATGCCACAAAAGAAGGGACAAATCAGCACAGTAGAGTAAAAAGAATCTAGGGCAAGTTGTTGAGAGGGCACTAGCTGTGGTGCAAGGCCTGGGGCCAGTTTCCTCTAAACAAAACAAGGGACTGGATGGTCACTAAAGTCCTTTCCAACTCCGAAATTCTGAGGAATGGCTGAATGTTAGCCTTTGTCTGCCCCGGTTCTTTTAGCTGTTGTCACTGATGTCAGACCCTTTTGCAGGGCCAGCTCCATCTGTCCCAGAACCAATGTTGATAAAGGGAGGCATATTAGCAGCTCTGAGACATAAAACAGAGAGATACAGACAGACAGACACAGACACATATGACCAAGAAGCCAATCCAACAATAGCAGTAACAGATTGGACCCTCAATGCCTTTCGGTTATGGGGAATAAAGCTCTGATCTATAGGTAACTTTCTGTGTGGTAAGATATTTGATTTTTTTTGTCCTGCACCCCATCCTATCTGACATGTCACCCCACTTTCACAGTGTGATTTTGGTGGGTGGTCAATAATGAAACCCCCCGGTCAGGGGTGGACACTTGATCCAGACCAGCTGATCAGAGGCTTTTCTGAGATCCATTACGGGGCAAAAGAGAATCACTAACTTTTCTCTGGGATTACAGACTCTAAGAAGTAAACAAACTAGCAACAGCTAGCGATCATCTTTGTTGCTTGAGAATGAAGCCCCAACACTGACAAAAGCAGAACACAGGAGGGAGAAAAGAGGAGATACTGATGACATTGTTTTGTCTTCTGGATTCTAGACACACCAGAGGAAAATTTCTCTCCTTTGGACTTCCCAGGTATATCTGAACCAATAAGTTCTCCTTTTGTGTGTGTATAATCTAGTTTGATTAGGTTTCTGTCACTTACAACCAAAATAGTTCCAATATGTCATCAGTGGCCAGGAAAGCAGATGATTAGCAGACACGAGTTATCTACCCAGAGCAATGGTGAGGGAAGGCTGTGGGCCTGGCTCAGGAAGACTCCCATCATAAGTGGAGAGGGGAACCTGTCTTCAAGGTTCCAGGGAGCATGCTGTCTTCCAGCAGCAGACACGTGTCTATGCTTCTTTTCTCTTGGTCCCAGGCAGAAACATGCACAAGCATGTTCAATAAAGAGATTAAGTAAAGATGGTCCCACATCATGACGATTTCCTCAGGAAGAGAAGAACAGGGGCCAAACCCCCACCTCTCGCCCCCATATCATGTTCCTGTTACTCTGAGAGCTGCATCTTATGGTTAACCTTCAGACAGATAGGAATTTAAATAGTTGATACCTTATGAAATACCCAACCATCTCAGTTCCCTTTAGCCAACATAATCATATGTTTTCTTTTTAGTCTCTTATTCTCTACGCTAACATCTGCATGTAAACACAATCTCAGTATTCTAAATCTCATCTGTTCCCACTGCCTATTCGTCACCTGAAGTCATAATCCCCTGTTTGTCACATCATAATCACTTCTCCAGCACAGCACTGTTGCTTCAGGTGGGGAATAAAGCAGCAGGAGCAGATGAACTCAGAAACAAAGATCCTAATTTTTTACAGCAAGGGACATCCTTCACTAAGCCTATTTGGCTTTACAGATTATGCCTCCTGGAGTCCCACAGAGTAATACACAAATGCTAGGAAAGCACCCAGGTAAAATATGCTGGTCTGTCATAAGGCAAGACCAGACATGGAAGGGTGAGGCGTGGATAAAGCAAATGCCTCTCAGGTGTCACTCAAAATAATTGTTAGCTTCTACTAACAGGGCAACATTCACTGGAAAGAATAAAATATCGCCAGAGCCATCCTTATTAAGCCGAACTTAACAAAAATTTGCAGCAGACAGGGAATGTGGAAGTCACTAATGAAAGTCCCTCCGACCCGGAGATGTGCCAACTCATGGAAGATGAACGGTTTATCTTCAGTATTGGGTATAAGCTCTTTCATATTTTCCTAACAGAGCAAACAGTCTTGTCGTCTTCTCACTGTCACTGTTTTCCTTTCCTCCCTTGCCTTTTGTCCAAAGCTTTCCCCCTACCCTCCCCAAAAGAGAGAGAGAGTGTGCACATGCGAGAGAGAATATAACAAAACATGGTCTCATTAATCACTTGAAAGATACAAATTAAAAGATCTCCATCAGTAGATAAAATACATTTTTTATTTCCTTGATAATAGAAACGGAACAAATCCTTAGCAAAGGGGATAAGGATTATTACAATGCGTATTGGTCAATAAAGTTTAAGGGTTCTTGTGCATCCAAGCCTAGGAGTGAGTAGCAGGTTCTTCACATCTTCTTAGACTTTAAATGCTGATCAGTAAATGTTAATTCTAAATTAACTATCCTAGGAAAGAACTGACATGTACTTAAACTTATTGGAAATTTTCATGGAAGGCTCCAGGTTTGATTCAACTTTTTTTTTTTTTTTTAATCCCTAATGGTGCCTGCCCATGGCAAGTACTTAAAAGACATTGGTCTGCTGAACCGACAAAGGAGAGTGTTTACCTCAGTGGTAAGACAGCCAAGATAATGAGCTCAACTGGCCATCCTAGAAGCACATGGTAGCAGGAAGGTGCTGCTGAGAGACAGCAGATAACTGTGTAAAATTCTATCACCACTTCAGGAAAAGAAGCTTATGAGCCAGCAGCATTTTCTTCATACGTAAATGGTGACTATTGATTTTTAGTATCATCTGTTCCTTTCTTTCAAAAGTTTAATGAAAGTATCATGACAACAGCCTTGAATATATTTATCTTAATTATCAAGACAATCAAAGGAGCACCTCCTAAGTGAGATGTACTAGAGATGGAACTGTATTCTTATTGGGATGGACATGGCAATGGTGTGCACGACTGTGAGCATCCAGAGGGCGTGGAGTGCTTATCGTCATCTTCCTACTGACTAGTGTAGTTCCTGGCACGTAGGAAACACAAAAGAATGAATGAATAATGAGTAAGAGAAATACAAGAACTCTGAGAAACTGCTGGAAATTATCTGTATTCATTTGTTTATAGATTGTCTCCCTACTAGACCAAACTCCAGGACAGCAGAGACTTCATGTGACTTATGTCTAATGCCTGAAATAGTACCCGACTCAGTAACTTATTTGTGGAATAAATGTATAAACACATGAATAAAATACATTTTTTAGTTGGAGAAACTAAAGTCATTTATTCAATTTTGACTTCTCTTAATACTATATACCTATTTGGAGAAGTACAAGATGGGTAAATTTACAAGACAGGATAAGTCCATATGAGCACCCCCAAATCTTCAACGATAAGGATGCTTCCTCGTTTTTGTTTCCCCCAAGAGTGCCTGGTTAAATCTTGTGCCACAGCAAAGTCTCAGTACTTGGTTATGAATTAAAGAAATTCAAGAAATTATTAGGGTTAAGATAAAGGTGATTTATTTTTATTTTTCTCTTCTATTGGTAAAAAAGGTCAGACAAAATAAGTATTTTAAAAAATGACATATAGAACACAATGGGTGGAAAATTCAGAATGGGATAAAAAATTTCAGGGAAGTCATAATTCTCAAGAATGCTTAATATATAAACAATAAGAATCTTTGACTTTTGAAAGGAGTCCAGATTAGAAACCAGTGAGGGGGGTGGGGGAGGGAGAGGAATGGAGAGGGGGAGGGAGAGAGATTGATTTTACTTTTGTTTATAAAAGAATCAAAGTAAAACAAACATGTTTGCAATGTCTCTGCAACAAAATCCAAGGCATACACATGTAAACAAGAAAACATAAGATCAGATTAGTGGTCTATTCATATACCAATATTTTTCCAAAGTCGGATTTAAAATGATGATCTATCTAAATTTACCTGGCACAGTACTTTAAATCTAATTAATCATCGTGAAGGGGTATTTACAAGGTAAGAGAACAACCCCATAACAATATCTCAAATAAGGCTTTGAATTTTCATGTTTTAACTGTAAATACACCTGTATTAATTCAGTACTACATTAAAATGCTTAGAATGCATACAATAAATTAAGAACATCTTTGTATGCTGATGAGGAAATGCTTCAAAACAGGACTGAGGTTACATGGAGTCAGCTAAACATCCTATAACTCATTTATTTTTAAAGATCAGTTAAGTATCATCTTTGGGTATGCTTCAATAAAAATAATTACCTCTAGATCCTATTGCACAGAGGAATAGATGGGACCCATCAATTTTAAGTCCCCTTTCTGAACTTGTATGCAAGTGGTAATGACTCCCTGGCCATGCTTCTGCATTGCCTTTTTCGGCCGTGGTCAATCCAGTCTAACACACTCAGTTCCCAGGATCAAGGGAGTCGTGGGTCTGGGACTAAGTTTAGACCACATGTAAACCCTCTGCTCTTCCTCCCTGCTGTGGTCTTCTAGTCCTCAGGAAGGAAGCAGAGAAAAGCTAGGCTAAGCAAAGAAATGGCACTAAGGGCCTGAATACCCATAAGCAGATGGTGCCAAAAGAGTAACACCAAGCAGTCCCGAAAATATGACTGCTTAGTTGGTGGCTTAAAACAACAAAATAGATTTGGCCATGTCAAACTGACCACTATCTGAGTGATCAAGGTGATCAGATACTTCATAACACTATCAGAACTCCATAGTTCTAAAACATATCTCATGGTGCAAGGTGGGTCATCCATTCCAACTGGTTCTGAGCCATTATACATTCAATTTTTGATTAGATTTTAAAAGGTGATTTCTATCTAATTTACCCTGTTTCCATGGCTGAACATTTCAGTTTTCCTTCTTATATGAAAAAACTTGCTGCTTCTACATACTGAAGTTTAATCCAAATTTCACTGAAATTTGAGGCCATTCTCCTAATTTATCAACTTTCTTTAACCTTCACTAGATAACACTGTATCTTCCATCTTCAAATTATCCACAATCTTATAACACATTCAACTCCATTCTCCAGTTCATTAATAAAAATATTGAATACAGAGACTTAAAACAGACTTCTTGCAGGATTGTATTCAACATCCATCCCCAGCTTGACATATGACCATTCATTTGACTTTCCGGGGCCAATTCTTTGTCCATTTTGGAATAAAGATTATGCGATCCTATATTCTTTGATTTTTTTTTAATCTAAAAAACCACACTATTGAGACTCTTAAATATCTACATAAAACAGATGTGTACAGTAATACGATTTGTATAGAATCTTTACCAATTACCACATTTAAAATGGAGAAGAGGAATTAATTCATTGTAGAGCACTTTATGGTTTCTGTGATCAGTTATCACATGTATGCCCTTTGAAGCTTAATTTCTAATGCTTAAGAGATGCTGAAAGAAACAACAATCTAATAAGATTCTACACTGGCACACAAACACATGTGTACATGTGCGATTTTTAAAAATCATACTAAATCTATGATGACAATTAATGTTTGGCATAAAAATAATAAATGCTTAATATTTGGCTTTCAAGTAAAAGTACTACCCAATTCCATACATGAGACACACATAGCTAAACATGAATTTTTCCAACCGTTCTTTTTAATATATAAAAGCATTTTCTAGACAATATTTCTTTTGTTTCTTTCTCTCATAAGGCCTAGATTATGGTTAATATCTCATGACACCAAAAGTAATACTGCAACAGATATTAAAGCATTTTTTCAGCCACTTATTCTATAAAATATTAATTGCAAGCCTGTGTATGTGCTGTATATACCGGGGATTAGGTAACTGAGTTCCTGCTCAGTTCTAAATCAATAAAAAGATAACATGCACAGCATCAATCGCCATTCATTCTTCCTTTAGTACATAATAACTGCAAGTGGAAGATTTTTAAAAATATACATATTTAAGCACTCCTGGAGATATTACAAACTAGAGAGGATGCAAGCAATACTTACCTAGGAAGGACAGGTTTTTCTCTAGAAGCAAATCTCTCAGCAGGACTTCATGCTCATGACCAATGGCACTGGGGAGTTTTAGTTAAGGAGGGTAACACAGGTAGAATTATACCATCAGAAAAAAATGCTAATGCCACGTCTATGCTTTGAGATGAAACGGAAAATAGAGGTAATTATAGCAACTATTTCCACCTTTAGCCCATATCTCCGAGGAATGAGCTTTCTATGCACATCCCCTCATTTAAATGGCTCAACGGAATTTTTCTATAATGTTTATATGTATTTTGGTAAATAAAGATTTGTAAATGGACATGTGCTTTATCTTCTTTTGAAAAGAGGGAGAGTCACTTTAAACATCCTTTATGCTATGTTAAAAATCCCTCAATTCAATTGAGCACACATTAATAGGCACTTACTAAGTGCAGCCAAGAATACCAACCAGCCTTTGCCCTAAAAGAGGTTCTAGGCTTACAGAGTTCCATAAATCTTCTGTGCATTCAGACCTGTCACAGAGCCAGCATTTAGCAGCTCCTGTTTCACTTCCAGTCTACAGTTGGTGATCTTCTGGGACTTGGAAGCCAAACAACTGACTTGTTGGGAATTACATGTAATCTGGAGGAAAGACATGGGAAACGACTGTGGATTAGGGTGTGGATTCAGAGGCTGTTTCAAGTCTTTTTCTCACGTGTGTGCAAGTGCACACATATTATAATATGTATATAAATGCATACACACATACACATATAAGTTTTTTGATTGCTTACTATGAGGCAGGCGCTGTGTTAAGTGCCTTAGGTATGTTATTCCATCCTCATAGTTACTAGCATCCTTATTTTATAGATGAGGAAACCAAGGCTTAGAAAGGAATCTGCACAAGCCCACATAGTTAATATGTGACAAAGCAGAGGATCAGAAGATCTCTGTGAAGCCTATGGTTTATGACCTCCATACAGCTTCTTAAAAAGTAATAAAATTAATTATGTAAAAATAATTGATACTAGCTAATATTTATTAAATACCATATACTAAGCCTTTGTGCTAAACACTTTGGGTTATCATCTTATTTAATCTTCACAACAACCACATGAGTAGGTACTCTTATTAGTCCCATTTTTACAGTTAATGAAACCAAGGTTCAGGAAGGCTTGAGGAACTTCCTGATGGTCCCAGGGCTGGTAAATAATGAAATCAGGAATGGGACTTGGAATTCTGGTGTATTTTCCAAAAGGATGAGATTACACAAAGTCTGAACAAAAGTATTATCCTATTCTGATACTTTAATTTTGTCAAAAGCATTTGGTAATAATTATCTAATTCTCCATTCCACTGATAATGTCAACCTGGTCATATCGCTCTTGGCATACCAGAGACTTTTTAATTCTGACCATGCACTGTGAGAGTCCAATTTAAATCAAATCAAGCTTATATATTATTTTTAAAAAAATCCTAGAGAATTATCCTGCTCTTTTTCAACACCGGCAGGGGAATATTGTTTAAATCTCAGAATTCCAGAGATGTGGCCACTCACATCCACCATCAAAACAAGCCCTAAGTTATCATCACTGCACTTTTCCTTCTGTTGTCCTCCCCTCCTCCTTCCAATGCATGTGGCTATGCTTATTTAGTTTCCTATTGGAAACAAAATAAAAGGGAACAAATTTTTAAATCACAAAATTTCACACGTTTGCAGAGCCCATTGAAGACATCTGATGAATAACTCTCAATGGTCTCTCATCATTAAGGGCATCCCACATTTTAGAGCTAAATTATTTACTTCTATTCCACATAAAGGCGCTCTCACTTTTATTGTTGTAAATTATTTACATCTAAAATGTTGAATCATGAAACTGAGGTTACTGATGGTACAGAAATGAAACCCACAGCATTTTAAGCTTCCTGCATCATTATCTTTCCTTGCTTCTCTGTTTAGGTGTTTGTCTAATAGCTGTGTCCTGAAGTCACACTTTATGGAAAGTTGAGGTGGCTGATTTCTTATACCGTTTGTGTCAGTGAATATGACCCGTGGCAGGAAAGGTGTAGGTGGGCATGGCTATGTAGCAAAAATACAGTAGACACCAAAAGAAAAAGAAAGCACACCGGCAATTTACATACACTTTGCTACTGTGCTTTTTTGGTGTCTTATTAGTAAATGACCAATTTACTTTATTCTACTTAGACAAACGTCTACATGTAACATTTTCATAATGGAGTAAAAAGGTTTTGCACCTGTTCTATTTACTAAATGTGTGCTTTCTTTCTTACAAAATGATGTAATTCACCGAGAGTAAGCAATGTAAATATTACCAAATTATCAGAACAACATACAAATAGCATTTTCACTCACATGGAAAACTAATAAATTTTATTCAGCGTGAAAGAAAATAATTCCTGTTGCTCAGTCTGGAAAACATCTATGCAAGTGTATTTCCATTATATGAAATTGCTACTACCTCAATGTAAAGAAAAAATCAGTTCTCTATAAACTTCCCACCTGTTTTATTTTGCATGGTAAAAGCAATCACTAATTTGAAATTTTAGAAAGATATACTTCTTGATTATGCTTTGCTTGATATAGACATACATGAAATACAAATTCTAGAAAATGAAGCTTATAAAAACAGTAATTTTACTGGCAATAGGCATAATGGAACTGCAAAATTATAATCTAGTCAGTGAATGCAATTTATAGACATACATCATTATCTTTATCAATTGAAATCATGTACTACATTAAATTCTACTGGCAATACCACAGCCCAAAAAGGAAAGTGAGTGATGGCAAAAATGTAAGGAAAATACTCCAAACAGAATTTATAATGCTCCATAAGCAGAAACACTTGGACTTTGTCTATAATAATATCTTTTATTGATGTATGGCAGTGACCATGGGGCAAAACTTGTAAATAACCTCACAAGCCATTTTCTTCACCAGCAATATAGCAATCTGGTTTCCCGTAAGCATCTCAACTATTACTGAAAAATAGCCTCTTGGCATTTACAAAGCAGTTGACTTCATACTTTAGTCCATGCATATATAATTAGATAGTTATATTTAAAATCAATATGCAATCCTTCAAAAGACATTATGCTTTTAAAACCTTAACTTTAAATTGATTTTTAACTATTTTATGTGCTTTAAAATTAACATGTAATTCGGCCCCAGATACTCTGAGATGGTGTTAGTTGTTATATGAATGTGCTAAACTTTATCACTGCAGCAACATGAGGTCGGCATTCCTACAATTTCTAACGCTATCATTAATTTTACACTGAAATAGAAGTATAGTTTTACTTTGGTCTAATAAAAAGGCAAGCTTATGACAATGCTGTGATTTTATTAATTTAAGTTAGATTATGGGGAACAGACTTGGAGAATAAATACATAAAGGGCTATAACATAGGTACTGAATATTCTTACAAGAGGGCTCTGTTAAAAGATTATTTTTCAAAGGTTAACTTTATGAAAAAGAAAATGAGTGATTTTCTTCACAAAAATTTTACTGACTCTAAACCTTTATGAAACAAGGTGGAATATAAACACTATGCACGCACGCGTGCGTGCACACACACGTGATACTTGATTAGCAAGGGCTTCCAACAAAAAGCCTCCTGAGTGGTAATCACTGAGTCACAATTGGTCACAGTGCCACCTATGCTAACAAAACCTATACCAGGAAGGGCATGTTTTATTATAAGAAATGTAAGACTCATGGACTCAGATAGATATAATTTCCATTAAAAAAATTACTAATTATTTACTCTTTAAATAGCATTTTTTAGCCAAGGATTATCAAAATTCTTAGGGTTGCCACAACACTACTAACTGTACTGATTAATAATGTTCTCCTTCATGAAGTAGGACACTACTGTTCACTCACTCCTGTTTTAAGAAGTCAGCATTAACTCTTTAGTAATCTCAATGTCTTCAATGAAGAGTGACTGGACATCTGTTTGCATAGCCTTAAATTCAGTCCAGAGGGAAAAATTAGCTTGGTATCTCTAAAAATGTTTATTAGGGATCCAAATGACAGCTCAGATTGTAATCAGCATTTAAGCGATAAGAATCCACTTCCCTTTAAAATGTGATGGTCTCTGGCGGCATTTTAATCACATTATCCTTTAACTCTAGGCTCAAAATTTATTCTAGTAAACTCAACTGAATTTGGCTCATTTTAAATAGAAATTTGTTATATTGTAAAAAATATTCATCAGAATGGTTAGATACATTCCAGGACAGTATGTTACATGCCTAATGACTCTGTACCTTTAAACTCATTAGAAACAAAGCAGTTTGAAATAAGCACGTAAATGTGCAACTGCTGAACTGACATCTTCCCATGGCCCATCTGATTTTTCTTAAGCTGTAGACAAGAATGGTCTGTGGTGACCCTCCAGTTGATTGAATGTAAAATAGAAGAGTATGAAATGTGTTTTGTGAAGCAGAACTTTATGTCAGGTTATAGCTAGACACATCTCCTCCACTGAGTCTAAGCCCGTCAATTGTGCACCTAAAATTTTATGGGAAAGGATACTGTTTGATGCAGTCCACCAGTGGTCCATAACAGCAGTCGTTCACCACGCACTGCAGACAAATAAGAGAAGGGCTCTGGGGTGGGGCGACTACAAAACCTATCACACTTAAACAGAATCCTAAAAGCAGTAATCACTTTTCTTAAAAAATTTAAAAAGCTATCAAAAGGCTGTACAGATTTAATCACAGAAAACAAAAATTGTATGCTTTTTATTCACTATAAAAGAGAGCTATTAAAAAGCGAAATGCTCTTCTCGCAAATATTGCGTTGCCATTTATGGTGCACCCTGACCTCAGTGATAGTTTATGATGACAGTAATTAAATGAGGTTTAGAATCCTTTACTCTGCTAGGCAGATAACAGCATTGCCACTGAAAATAGACAGCTGTGATTAATACCTGATAGACTTGATTTGCTAGAACTCCATCTGGAATCTGAGAAGGGTCCCGTAGCATACTATTTATAACAGACTTGGAGGCTGTAGAAGAAAAGAGATGAACTGTTAGCAGACAGTCAACATACTTTTAATGCAACATGAGAAGTGACATATACCTAATGTGTACACAAACCACGGAAATGAAAACATTACTGATACTAATCATTTTTTTAAATCTAAGGGAAGCTTTTAATTAGATCATTTTGCCAAGTTTATAAGCCACATTGCCAGATTTGAAGATGACCTAATTTTTCCAAGGTAAATTAACAAGTAGAGACCTAAAGCATATGTCTCTTTGTAGATAAATTAGCTTTGGAAAAGCCCACTTGGGAAAAAAACATAACAAAAACAATTGGAAAAGAAAATATTTACCTCTTGCAGGTAAGTATTTTATAACCAAGCATGTGTACCTGGAGAGCTCAGTGAAGGCAGGTCAGATTCAAAGACTTCAATGATGTCAATAAAAGCAACTTTCAGCCAAGAAAGCATCTCTGAATTCTAAACCTTTCTAAAATAATTCTCATCAACTGCCATAAAATATTATGACCATTTCCCAGGTGAGGAAAATAGGTAAAAATGACTGACAACTGAGAAAATCTTAAATAAGAAAAATAAATAAATACACATTTATATTTATATATGTATTTTTGTTCCAAAATATATCTCATCGCATTCAATTGCAAAATAAATTGACCTTATCCCAGGGAACTGCTAGAGAAGAAGAGGCTATGGGAGGCATCTAACAAAGGATGCTATACCAGATCACACCCTTTGAAAACTGAGGCAGGAGATCCTGGCCTTGCTGTTTACTGTAGGCACGTGGAAGCCAAGGTGGCCAGAACAGGCAAGTCTCTAGACTGAGGCTAAGTCAGGCATTGCCTAGGAATCAGATCTTTCAAGTCCTCTAGTGGAATCATTCCCAAATTTTCAGCAAAATGGCTTAGGGTCTGGTCCACACAAACACAAACTAAAATGCATATTGGATAACTATCCAGTTAGCAGAATGAACACAGACCACAGATCTACATCATTCAGGTTCTGAGATGACTTTTAGCCTATTTTTTTGAATTTTTATGTTCCTTATCAAGTTCAGTATTGTAAAAATACTGACAGATATGACAAATGTTAGTAAATACCGTGGAAAGAAATAAGGAAATTACATATTTCTCACTTAAGCATCGTACTGAGTCTGCAGAGAAAAAAATGAAGTACAATTATTTTAATTATTTTCTATTCTTGGTCACATAACTGCATGCTTATAGCAATGTTTAGGTACTTAATAGCCATTTGTGAACATGTGTTTGCACTGCAAGTGGAGAGGCCATATTTGGAATCCCCAAAAGAGCATCCTCACCAAGGAATCCTACCCAACCCTATCTCTACAACTAGCTCTGCAACCTGGGCACGTTATGGAGCCTCAAATTCAGTGTCTTCAACTGTAGAAAGTGGAAATATTATCTGAGCTGACTACCTGAAAGGGTTCTTGTGTGAGTCCCTAGAGAAAATAGCTATAACAGCCATTTTGATGTTATTTATTTTGTTAAAGTTGAAGTAATAGCAAGAATCAAACCAGACTCACGCATTTGCTTCATATAAGCTGAAGTTGGACTCAATTATTTCTGAAAGAAATTACCATGGTAAGTGGTACAAATATTGGGAATATGAAGCAGCAAGTCATCTTATTGTAAAAGAATAGATCATTGCAACAGTAGTGTTAAATAGATGGTAATGTATCTGGTAAACTCACTCAGTTTTCCCAACTTAATTCTAAGGCCTGACGTGCTGGAGGGGACCAAAGCAGTCGCTCATGCATTTGGACACCTTCTCTGAGGGTACTTGCTCTGGTCTGCCACTCAGTTACCAGATAGTAATGGCAGACACATTCCTTTAGGGTAACCATGGTGCCATCAGTGTGTCAAGGAAACAAGAGCACCTTCTCCACAGGCAACTGGTCATTGATGCTACACTGCTAACTCTCACAGCCATGTGAGGAAAGATTATTAATCTATAAATGGCCAGACAACATGACCAAAAGTGCTATCCTATGGAAAATTACTGACCTCATACCAAAAAATATACAAACTCATTGTCAAAACCATAAAACAAAGGCTCTTTTTAAAAAAGAAGAGGGACAATACTCTAGGACATGAGAAAATTAGGTCATTTATTTTATAAGGGAAGAAAGGGAAACATTAAAGAAAAAAGAAACTAATGACATCATAATTTTCCTCACAATATAGATTTTAGAATAGTATGCTTATCAGAATTAAGAATCATAGCCAATAAGCTTTTTAAAAAATAGTTTGAATATACTGAATAGAACACTATTCAAATCAAAGGAAGCTTGTGAGAGGAAGTCAGTTATTTTACATTGAATAGTAAAAACTATATATTGAGTCCACATTCATTTTAAAATCAACAAAATGTCTTTTCTCTCCTTGCAACCTGCTGTTTTTTAGAGCAGGAGATAAAGTGCTAACAAACAGGAAGTCATGGCTCCAGACCCAGGACGCACCTGCCCTCCATTTGCAGATCTTCACACAGCTTCATAAAAGTATGTCTGTGTCTCAGACCAAGCCAGAGAGTGCAAACTTACTTTTATACACATATTCTGAAGCTTAGGAACTGCCAAAGGGATGAACAATAACATCATCCAGATAACGAAAGGCAATTGGACACTCATGGGACGGCTGGGGATGAGAGGCCTCAAGGAAGCCTGTGTCTTTCATGGAAGCTGTCCTTAGACCAGTTACTGCCTCTGTTCAATTAGCATCCATCTTTTTTGACCATATGTGGACAGAGGTCTTGTTCTCCCTAATCTTTACTGGAGGCATTCATTCTGTTGATTTCACAGTTTACTCCTGCCACTGATTCAATTGCTGGGATTTCAACTGTCTACGAAGTGTGTACAAAGCAAGAATGTGTGAGTCACTTGGAGCTACACGCACAAGAACAGGAGAGAGCTGGTCCTGTTAAGGCGTGCTACGGAAGACAGGCAATAGGCAATGTCTGGACTAAGGCATAATGCCTAAGGAAAGATTATGACCTTTTTACTGTGAGATATTTCTAACATGAAATCAGTAGCCTAATATAATAAACATCCATGCAACCACCACTCCGATTTAACTCTGGATCTGCAATTAAATTAACTTTAGATAGTCTAACATAATTTGTGTAAACTTTTTTATTTATCAGTCTTGCTAGAGGTTGGTTTATTAGTATTTTTAAGAAACCAAATTTTGGTTTTGTTGATTCTCTCTTCTGCTCCATTTCTTCAAATTTTATTTAATTTTTCCATTTGTGATCATTATTTCTTGCTTTCTACTTCAAGTTTGCTACATTATTCTTTTACTAACTTACTATTTTTATTAAATCAATTTTCAACATTTTATTTTAACATTTACTTTTTAAGGCTATAATTTTTCCTCTAAATTCTGCTTTAGCTACATGCCACAAGTTTTGTTGTCATTTATAAATAATCTGTAGTTTCCATTATGATTTTATCTCCGATCCATAAATTATTTAAAAACATTTCAATTTTTTATATTTCTAGTTTGATTATATTGTGGTCAAAGTACATGATGTTTATATTAATTTGGGGGTATTTGGTTGACTTCCTTTGTATTTTTATATGTGACCAATTTTTTTTTTTTTTGTGAGGAAGGTTAGCCCTGAGCTAACATCTGCCAATCTCCCTCTTTTTGCTGAGGAAGACAGGCCCTGGTCTAACATCCGTGCCCATCTTCCTCCACTTTATATGGGACACTGACACGGCATGGCTTGCCAAGCAGTGCGTCGGTGCATGTCCAGGATCTGAACTCAGGCCACCAGCAGCAGAGCGCGTGCACTTAACCACTATGCCACCGGGCCAGCCCCCTATACGTGACCAATTTTTATGTATGTTTTATATGTCTTAAAAAACACCAAAGTCCCTATTTTTGAGGTACAGGGTTCACATAGGTTGCGATTTTTAACTATATTATTTAAATCTTCTATATTCTTATTAATTTTTTCCAAATTATATATGAAATAATCATCTACTACTACTGTGGATTTGTCAGTTTCTCCTTATAATTCTGCCAATGTTTGCTTTCTATATTAGGAGGCTATATTGTTGGATGCATGAATATGTTTTACATATATCTTTTGGCATCTAGTCATGACCTTTTCTATCTCGTCTTTTGTCTTAAATTTAATATTATTTAGTGGTAATACTGCTGCATCACTTTTCTTTTGGATAGTATCTGCCTGATATGTCTGGTGTTCCATTTTTTTTTTTTTTCCAAGGAAAGATTCACCCTGAGCTAACACGTGTTGCCAATCTCCCTCTTTTTTTCTTTTTCCTCCCCAAAGTCCCAGTGTATGGTTGTATATCCTAGTTGTAAGTCTTTCTAGTTCTTCTATGTGAGCCAATGCCACAGAATGGCAACTGACAGACGAGTGGTGTGGTTCCCTGACTGGGAACCGAACCCAGGCCACTGAAGAGGTGAGAGCGCCAAACTTTAACCACTAGGCCAACAGGGCTGGCTCAGGTGTTCCATTTCTTTACTTTGAACTTCACTGTGTCATTAAGTCTTAGGTGTGACTCTCATAAATAGCCTTTAGCTAGATTTTCTAAAATCAAATTTGAAAAATCTCTGCTTTCTAAAAAGTGAGTTTAATCCACTTATTACAGACACATTTGGACTTATTTCTACCCTCTTATTTCCATGTTCTGCTAACCATTCTCCTCCCCTCTCCCTTTCCCCTTTACTACCTTCCAGTTAAGTGTCCTTTATTCTGCTTTCTCTCTTTACTTATTTGGAAGTAATACAGTTCATCTACTTCTTTAGCAGTCCTCTCAAAAAATGCTTTAAATTGGACAATATCTAATCTAATCATATCTCCTTTGTACTTCTGAACATAAGGAATTTAAGAGGTACTCACTCCAGACAGGAAGCTCCTTCTCCCATCAGCTGCCATGTTATTGTATCTATTATTTTGTCCAGCCACCTTGTTTGTAAACACAATTTCCCAGTTAGTCATTATGATGGTTCATTCTGTATCAGTTTTCCTGGGCCACAGGGTGCCTAGGCATTTGGTCAAACATTATTCTGGATGTGTTTTCACGGGTGCCTCTGGATGAGATTCACTTTTGAATTGGCAGACTGAGTAAAGCAGACTGCCTTCCCTAATGTGGGTGGGTCTCATCTAATCAGTTGAAGGCCTGACTAGAACCAAAAGACTGAGTAGAAGAGAATTCTTTCTGCCTGACTGTCTTTGAGCCGGGACATCGGTGTTTTCCTGCCTTTGGACTCAAACTGAAATATCGGTTCCTCCTGGGTTTCAAGCCTGCAGACCTCTGGACTGGAACTACATCATTGGCTCTTCTGGGTCTCCAGCTTGCTGACTACAGATCTCAGGACTTATCAGCCTCTATAATCATGTGAGCCAATTTCTTATAAAATTTCTTTTCTCTCTCCACACACACACACACAGACACATATCCTGTCTCTCTGGAGAACTTTGACTCATACAGTCTCTTTCTGTTCTTTAAAACATTCGATGCTTATTTAGATTTATCAACATGTTTGCATATTTTCTTTTTCAGCATTGCTTCTTGAACTCCATTCTCAGCTTTTGGACTCAATATCCAAAAATTGAGTATTGTTACTGACGCACCTCATTTATTAGTTTTTTCAGCTGGGATCTCAGATCAGTAAAATCTGTTCGTCTTACCTTGCTTGAAAATATCTTTACTTAGTTCTCACTCTGAAGGATAACATAGCTGGGTATAGAATTATAGGCTAAGATTCATTTTCTTCAAACCTTCAAAGATATGATTCCACTGTTTCTTGATATCTGTTATTGATAAGAACTCTACTGTCAGTCTAATAGCAATTCCTATATAAGTAATTTGCCTTTTATCTCTGGTTGCTTTTAGATTTTTCCTTGATATTCAATAGTTTCATCACTGTGTGCCTGGCTGTGGCTCTTTTTATTTAGCCTGCTTGGAATTAGTGAACCTAAGGATATACGCCTTTAACCTGTTTGAAACATTTTGAGCCATTATAGCTTTAGCCTCCATTCTCTCCTTCTGGAACTCTTATGTGAGACATCTATTAGAAGGTCTTATTCTATCCCCTATGTCTCCCTCTCCTGTAAAGTGTTTATAATTCCTCTCTCTTCATCTCTTGCGTTATACTAAAGTTGCTTTCCTTAGATCCATTCTAGAATTCACTAATTTTTCTTCTAATCTAATTTTTCTAATATTTTTTTCTAATCCAACACTTCCCTCATCTAATGAGCTTTTAATTTCGATGACAATTATTTCATTTCTAAATTTTTTGTTTTTTCTAAATCTATCTGCTCTTTTTCTCACACTATTTTCTATTAATTCATTTATCCAGTTATAGTCTTTCTTTTTATTTATTTAATCAGTTTATATATTTATTTTATAGTTTATAAACATCATCTTATAGATTTAATTTACAGTGTCTTCATTTTCTCATCTCCAGTCCATGGTATGCTATTTCTCCATCTACCTACCTACCTATCTTCCCTATGATAGTGGTTTCCTCATTTGGTTTGTAAATTTTTACTGTCAGCTTAATTTCAGCAGGAATTGTTTGAACAGCACTGTGGAAATAACCAGGACAGAGTAGTTTTATGTTTACTTTTGCAGAGACCAGTTTTATTGTTAATTTCTTAGCTTGGGCTTCCTGCAAAATTTGGACCCAAACCCACAAATGGTGCTGACCTGTTTCTAATTTCTCTCCCCTCTCCTAACACTCCACAACTCAAGGCCATATACAGTAAGCAAGCTTCTTTGCCATTTTCTCCAGGCAAGTGGAGTTTTCCTAGTCTTTTTTTCATGGTTTGGACTATATGTGGAGGCTCAATTCCAGCTCCTAGTTGCACATCTTTCCCTCCAGGGTGTTAAAAACCCAAGGCCCAGCTCCTCATGTCTATATCTAAAGCTAACAATTCCTGTGGGCCTTACACAGTGTGAGCCCCTGATTACCACTCTGAATATACATTCTGGCTCCAGTCCTGCACCTGAAGATTGAATTCCTTTTGTTTGTACTTGGATATGTATTTTAAAAGATTTTTTTGTTTATTTTGCCTATCATTTCTATGTCTTTGTCCTGGAAATAAGGCCCATCAATGAAAACTCATTCTGCTATGTTGCTGAAATTTTTGGAAACCCTTTATTAAAAAGTTCAAGGGAAAGCTTATTTCCTTTTATGTTTGTTAATTTTTTTGGAGTTAAAGTTACACAAATTTAAAAAGAAAAGGTCCTTCCAAGAAGTTGGAGCCCCAAACGACAGAGCGAAGGGCAGGTGGCAGGGATGCAGAGAGGGTGGGGAGTAGAGCCACCTAAGTCACCTCTAAAGACCTCTCTGCTGCATGGCGTCCGGCCAGGCCAGGGAATGGGACAATGGTCACTGGCAGCTAGAAAATAAATTGTTACCCTGACTCCTCCAAGGCTGCTGTCTCATCACAGGCCAAAGCATGGTGCTCATCAACAAGCTTAGGAAACAAGATAATTTATTTCTGTGGGTTTGAGAACCACTTCCACTGGATTCTCAAATATAAACCCTTATTTTTTGAGAGTGGAAGGGGCTTTACACAACAACTTCTTAACATGCTCATCATTCGGCAACTTGGGCTGGGCTTGGTGGATACAGCTTGCTCTTTATGTGGCGTCAACTGGAGTGGATTATCTGGGTGCTAGAGGACTTACTTTCATGAGGACTCACTCACATGTCTGGCAAATCTGGGCTGGCTGGGACCTCAGCTGGAACTGTGGGTGAAGGGCCTTGGTTTCTCTCCATGCGGGCCTCTCTAAGGTCTGCTTCGATGTTTCCTTGAAATGGTGGATGAGTTCCAAAAGCAAGCACCCCAAGAGAACCAGGCAGAAGCTTATCGCTTCTTATGACCTAGTCTCTGATGCTGGTGGCCTGGGTTCAGATCCCGGGCGTGCACTGACGCACTGTTTGTCAAGCCATGCTGTGTCAGTGTCCCATATAAAGTGGAGGAAGATGGGCACGGATGTTAGAAAAATTGATGTTCCTAAAGGTGAAACCACAGTGGTAGCTGATATGACCAAGTCTGTATTAGTCAATGAGCCACAGGTAGGTCTCTGCTTGGCAAGTTGATGACTTCAAGAAGCCTCTCTAATAATTCCCTCTGGTAGCCTGTTCATTTATATCTCCTGTGTTTCCATTTGCTGGCCAAGACCCATACCACATCATGGTGTCTGCCTCAGTGCATAATTAGAAAGCAGTTAATTCTAAGTCATTAAAAGTGTTGCCCAGGATTGGAAAGATTCATGGAAAGGGAGAGAGGGCATGAATGTGTGCACTTTTTTTGGCTTTTTGGCTGGCCCCCTAATATAATAGGAAAACAACAAACTAAACTTTAGATTTCTTAAATTTTAGGAGAACAGTAGATGGGGAAGCAGAGATGAGATTTCAAGGTAAATTAGATAATATGAAAATTCACACACTTTCAGAACAGTGAAAGAAACATTTCCTGGGAACTAAGCCCATGTGACTAATTACAGCCAGAGATAGTGCTTCTATTCAGAAATAACTTTCGTCTAATTCTCCTGAGAAAAATCTCAACGACTTTCAAGGAAAACACAGCTATTCAGTTTCTGCCCTTTATCCAACACAGAGATCCATCTTTCTTATACTTTATTAATTACCAAAAAAGAGTCCAAATTCTATGAGTCAGACAATCTAAGCAACGAAGGCAAAGTACAAGTCAGTCTCATTTGAAGGAAAGACAAATACCATAAAAATATCTTAAAAGGTTACAATAATTTTACAGAAATCTCGAAATTCCCTGAGTTTTCAAGAAAGCCTATATTTTGGTCCCTCAAGCACATGAGCTATTCATTTAAATGAACAAGTTAGTAGCCTGATCTAAAAATAGCTGTACAATTAACAGTGTACTATATAATTAAAATCCTTATATCATTAAATTATGCGGACGTTAACTTCACTATGAATTCTTTATGTAATGAGACAGTTAAAAGATACATTTCTTCAGTTGTAATTAATCTTTCAGCAAGTCCGCTGAGCACAATGGCAGCACAATACTGTGCCAAAGTGAGAGATGGGGTTTACAAAGAGTCGTGCTGCAAGCTCTTGGGGCTTCTGGAAACAACGCGTGTGAAAGGAGAAGTGCAATTAGTCTCCGAAGGCAAGTTACCAGCAACACTCGTTCTGTAGCATCACCTTCGGAAGCCCCAAGTGACAGACTAGTGCTGGAAACTACTCCAAAGAAAGCACACGATATACATTCTGTACCCTTGGCGATTTTCTACAGTGGCCGTGGTCAACAGGACGAGTTGAAGAAAGGGCTGAGGAACTTAATACATTTTTAAGAACTGAAGAAATTACTTCTACAGTGTAGCAATTAAGTGTAAATTAAAAGAACCATTTAATTACCTTTTTTGCTGACTTTAGCAGAAAAAAATTTTAATAGTCGCCAATAAAAATGAATATGAACCAAAAACATCTATAAATTAAGCACCATTATGCCGGGGATAATAAAGAACATTTGCGGTTAGATTATCACATACAGCTGCAGTATCCTGAGCTGGGGGTATTTCAGTGGCCTTGTGAACTTCTCTCTTCCTGTTCCCATGTTATGAGGGGAAAAAGGGTTGATGTGAGAACAAAGTACTGTCAGCAATCTACCCTTTAAACTGCTCAGACCTGG
>NC_080744.1:34985286-34995286 GCF_020826845.1 Diceros bicornis minor | reverse complement strand
AATATTTTATGAGGCAACTTGGAGGGCTCCGCCATGCTTTACTGAATTTGAGACCCCCCCCCCCCACCAAACTAATCAAATTCATTATTCTCCAGCTTTCTATATACAGGTGCTCCACATATTCATACTGTTCTATTTTTCCCCCACAGCACTTATCACCTTACTATTCTCCATTATTTGCTTATTTATATATTTATGGTTGGCCTTCATTATTAGGATGTAAGCTCCTGGAGGACAGGGATTTTTGTCTATTTTTTTGTTTTACTGATGTCTCCCAAGGGAGAATGAATGAAAACGTAAATTTGTACTGAAACACAACTCCTTTGAAATTATAATGAAAATGTGGAACTATTCTAAACATCCAAAGTGTCAAAACTTTTTTTTTTCGAATTAAATAAGAATGGGGGACAAAAGGAAAGATGCAGAGAAATAGAGCACTGAAGAGAAACAGTATGAAAAAAAATTGTTTTACCCCCTACTGCTAAATAAAATCTACGCAAAATTTTTAAAATTTTAATTAATAAAATTTAATGACATTCTATTTTTATGCCCAAAACAAGCTGATGTTTTGAATGCTTCAAAATTCTGGGTATTCTATTTAATTCCTGGCAAAAAAAAAACCAATATTGCCAAGGTCAAACAAATTTAAAAACATCAAAATCCATAAAATGATGAAGCATTTAAAACAGGTCATATGATTATCCCTTAGGAGAAAATAAGGATGATATATCCTAAATTTCTCCTAGACCCAAAGGTGATTCCACTTTGCTTACATCACTGCACAAAACACTAGGCTCAATTTTTAGAGGTGTCAAATGCATCCGTTATCGGTACAAAAAAATTTGGAAGAAACCAGTTAAGATGTTGCTAACAATTTTGATCTAAATTGAATACACTTCGACGTGAGGATTTTATTCTCCCTAGTACAGCATAAGCCTCTTGAGGGCAGATAACCCGACTCAGCCAGAAGACCCAGCTTTCCATAGACTGGGGAGCACATGTTCCTTGAAAGAGAGAGAGAGAAACACACACACACAACATGTCAGAATGGCTGATAAAAAATAAAGGAATTTTATAAACAAAATCTGCCCCTTTGTCACCCATTTGTCGATCTCAGTTCTCCCAGCCCTTTTGCCTTTCATACTACTGTTAAAGATATGGTTTTCTACCTCCCATTCAGAAAGCCAGGCAAGCAGCCCCAGACAAAGAACAGCACGAATGCCAGAGCTGACTCAGAACACCCAACAGGCGAATGGTTTTGTGAATGAGGCAGCCTATTTCCTTCATCCCCAGAGACAGAAAGATTTCTTCCCTGCTGCTGAAAACCTAAACTGAAGCAACTAAATCTATAAAATATTATTTAAAGAAATGTTCTCAAAGAAGTCACACCTTTCTTTACCAGATGTTCATCAATAGTCTGAAAACTCAACAGGAACAGCTACAATGGAAATGCAGAAAACCAAGACTGAAACAAGAAATAATTAAAAAATAGGTCAAATAAACAGACCATAGGACGCTCTGCCCACCCAATGCCCTGTAGACAAAGGTATTCACTGATTAGCCAGCATTTTTGATAATTTATGGAAGAGTGATGACTGAAGCATGGAAAAGAACCAAAATCAGGTCTAGATTTTAAAGGAATTCACCTTTATTTTGATTTCTTCACTTCAGAAAGTATTGCCTCTAATAATCAAAACTAGTTGATTTGCAAAAATAAAACAAAACAAAAAGGTGTTTGTTAATAAATATGACAGATTTGTGAAAATTTTGATCAGACTGAGAAAATTTATTTTTAACTCTTATTATAGCATTGGCAGGCCTCTTTTTACGAAGAAGAATATGTAACTAAAGAGAATATATCAGTCATTTTGCAGAGGGCTTTACTTGAGACTGATGTCAAATAATTTCATCGAGATGAATGATAGACAAGGACATATGTCTGCTTAGTTTATGGGTACCCTAGAGAGGAGGGGGAATAGAATTAAAAGAAAAGATTAGAATGTGTGGCACAAATTTAACTCCTGAATCTAAATAAAAGTTGTCTAGTGAGATTATAACCCAAAGTATAAAATAAATATACACAAGCCCATATATACATACATAAATAAGTGATTGAATAAATAAATAGAGAAGAGACAAAACTTCTTTACAGAAGAATTCCAAATAATATATCTAGATACTCCTCTTTCCAGGAGTTGGAGTTTAATCTCCCTCTTCAACGTGAATATGGGCTAAAATTAGTGACTTTCTTCCAAAGAACAGAGTATAGAAAGGGAAAAACAGTAACTTTACAGTAGAGAACTCTGGCAAACACTACCATCACCAAGAGATTAACATAACCAGTGATAAATAGTATTGATATCATGTACTCCCTGATATGATAAGGCAACTTCACCTCTGTGGTATTCTTTCCCAAAACCTACAATCCCAGCCTAATCATGAGAAAAATATCAGACAAAACTAAATTGAGGGACCTTATACAGAATACCTGATCAATATTCCTCAAAACCATCATGATCATCAAAAACAAGAAAAGACTAAGAAACTGTCACACACCAGAAGAGACTTAGGAAACATGATAACTAAATGCAACGTGGGATCCTGGATTGGATCCTGGACCAGCAAAAAGCCATTAATGGAAAGAGTAGTGCAATTCAACCAAAGTCTGGAGTTCGATTAATAGTAAGGTGTGAATGTGGGTTTCTTAGTGCTGACAAATGTACCACAGTAACGTAAAACTGCAACATTGGGGGTAACTAAAACTGAGCAACAGGCATAGGGACAACTCTCTGTACTATCTTTGTAAGCTTTCTGTAAATCTAAAATTATCCCAATAAAAATTTGATTAAAAAAAGTAAAAGCTTTCTAGTGGACTTGCTGCCCCCAGAAACCTCATGAAAAATTTAACCCTTCAATCACCACCCAAAAACCAACTCCTATTGCTTTTGAGAGAGTGTTGGCTAAAAGAATCCCTGAAGTGGAAGATATAATTACGAGTAATTCTAGCAGGAAAAAAGTTGTAAATTTCCATAGTACACATATAGGTAGACCAAACATATGCTGTTGTTTTGTTATTACAAGACAGAATAAATTAGTAAAAGAATTCAGGAAATTGAGTTCATCCTCCCATTCTATACAGCTCTGATAAGACCATAATTAATTTCTCCCTATACAGAGCATCATAAAAAGTATTTTAAGAGGTTTCAGGATCTCCAAAATTAGAGAATTCAAATTTCGGGAGTACTTAAAGAAGATAAAGGGTAAATTAATTCCTTCATATGTTTTTGGCAACTATTTATTGGAATATTACTGCCTATTGCTACAAAAGTAACTATCATCGGAGTACCTACCATGCGCCAAGCACAATGCTAGGTACTTTACAAAATCTCTTTAATCTGTATAACATTGAAAGGCAGATGTTACCCAATCTTAAAGAAGAGCAAACATGGTTCCTGAAGGAGTTACCCAAGGTGACAGCTACTATAGGATCAAACTAAGATACAAACAAATTGTAATAGATGAGATTTAGGTAGAAAGGAGATAGTCTTCTAACATTAAGAGAAGCTAAGCACTTGGGCAATATCTAAACAATGCTGTTAATTCATATTCATTAAATAATGGAAAGAAGACGACTCTGAAATCAGAAGACTTAGGTCCCTTCCCTCACTCATTGCTTTTGTTGGTTCCTTTGTGCATTCAGGCACACAACAAAGGTAAGCAGAGGAGCAAGTAGGTGTGGGTGATCTGAGTTCAAGTCCCAGCTCTTGCTCTTTCTAACTGTATAAGTAGGCTGGTCATTTATCCTGAGCTTCTGTTTATCATTTATAAAGCTGAAAATAACATTTGCCTTATCTATGTCAAAGAGTTCTTGTATGGATCAAAAATATATCAAAACTTTTTTAAGCAATAAAGTTCTATTCAAATGTTTTACGTGTTATCTACAAAATTCCTCAATATCCTCTCAGCCCTAGAGTCATTAGTAAATGGTAGGTACATTATCAACAAATATGTAATTCAAGTCAACAAATATTTATGGATGTGAGACTAGGGGATGAATAACACTGAATCTGCCAAAAATCAGTCCTGTGTTAGTTATATAAAATGTCTTCTCAGAATGAAAGACAACAACGGCAAGTTGTGAGGTGAGAAAGACAATGAGAAGGGTAGCTGGCTTAGTGTAGAAGACAAATCATTCACCTACACACACAATTTAGTTTTAGCAAGAATAACTTGGTAATCCCCATTAAAATACAAAGGTTAGCTCATATACAGTGACGTCACAGATCAACTATGATCCAAAAGATCAAGTCATGGGCTCTGAATGAAGCAAAAATTATCTGCTCAACAAAGGAGATCTACTCAAAATGTACTTGATGTCCTTACAAGACAAAAGTAGCTCATAGTATCTGTATATTTTTATCTGATTAATGAATAAATATTATTCATATTTTCTAAGAAAGTTGTTCACCAAGCAAAAATATTTGTTGTTTCTCAAGCAAAAATATTTACTCTAAAAAAAGAATTATTTACAAAATGAAGCAGGAAAAAAACACCTTACAATTATCTCATGCTTAAATATATTAGCATCCTCTCACGAATTAGGAGAAAGTGGAATTCCTAAATTCTCAAACCGTGACGTAATATTGGTTTTATTGATTCTCTGTACAATTTGTGGGAGCACCCAATCATTATTTTGACAGTTTTATCATAAGGTAATAGACTTCCTTTTAGATAATTGCAGTTACCACATTCAATTTCAACGTTCCATAGGATTTTTTCCTAGATACAGCTTTACTGTCAGTCCTAGATCACATTACTTTCTTTTTATAGCTACACACACAAAGCATTTTAGGCGTTACACCTAATTATGTCAGCACAATAACAATTTAAAAGCTCATCATTAAGAAGTAAAGGTTAAGCACTTATATGTTAAGACTCCTTTTTATAAAGACATATAGTGCTATATGACATAAGTAAATGAATTATACAAGCACTTAAAAGTCTGTTTGAGAGTTCCAAAAAAATATGACCTCTTTTTGGGTAAACTGGGAAATTTGATGAGTTTGTATCCAGGCAATAACATTTGTGAATCACAGTGTTGACTTAGACTAGTTTTCTGACTCATGAAAACTATTCTAGCCACACAAGTTTTACAAAACAGAGTTGTGTGACAAAATACCTTTTTTCCTAGGGAGGCAGTTCAGCATAACCTTTGAGAGCATGGGCTCTGGAATCATTCTGTCGTTACTTACAGTTTGACCTGGGGCAAGTCACTTAAGATCTTTGTACCTTTGTTTCCTCATCTGTAAATAGGGATAATAATACTACTAGTCTCACAAAGTTGTTCTGAGAATTAAACGTCCAAGTTGGTAAAGCTCTTAGAAAGCAGCTGGCATATAGTATGCACTATATAAATATCAAATATAATTATTATTGCTGACTTGAATTGCCCTAAGTGGCTAATAACTAAATAAAGACATGAGAAAGGATCAAAACCGATAGGTGATCTAAGCCAGAGGATGAGGTGGCAGAAATACAACGGAAGCCAAGAGATGAGCTACTCACGGAATGTGGGAGTATGGGGTATTCCAACTCCAGAAGCAAAAGCAAATTTGAAGTTCAGAAGTTCTTTGCAGAAAGAATGAATTAGGCTGAAAGGAACTCTCAAGACTGAAGCCAAAACAGGTATTCAAGGCTTAAAACTGACAACCTTGCAGTCTCCCATTGGTGTGTATGTGTAAGGGGGAGGGGGCAAGTGTTAGCAGGGATGGGGTCAGATAATGACCAGTAGACAACAGAAGTGAGTAACTGCAAAGAGGCTAGGCTTTGTAGCAATTCAGTTGAGCTGTTAATCCCCCCAAAAATATAAGCCACAATAATTCTCAATTTAGTGCATTTCATCATTTGGGGAGGAAAAAAAAAAATCACTTGATTTTCCACTCCATAATTTCCACATTCCACTTCATAATTATAAAATTATCGGAAAATGACTTGGTATCTTCATAGGCTCAGGCAAAAATTCTGTCCCCCCTAGTCAATTTACCTGATTAAAAAAATGTAAAATAAGAAGTAGCAACTATAAATTAAAAGAGCACCCATACAATATAATTTTGCACCCGAATTAACTACTTCTCTCAAGATAAACAAAAAGTGTTTCTAGTAAGTGATTGTATTTCTAAAAGAGAAAAACAAATCAACAAGGTTCTGCAATAAATATTCTGGAATAACCAAAAATGTCAATAATCAATATCTCATATCCAACTAAAAAATAAGAAATATTGACCAACAGAGAGCTTTTCTTATGTATCAATTTATGTAAATAAAAGTATTTTTTTAAGTTCTAAGAGTCTACTTTATTGTAAATTTTTAAAACCATTTTCCTTAAACAGAAAAAAAATTTTACATGAAATCAGAACTGTACCAGAAAATTTAGCATATATAAGCACCACACATATATGAACCAATTTTTACCTCTGGATGCTTCTTGAAACAAAAGTTCCAGTGGGGGTGGGGGGGATGATTTCTGTCAAAATCAAGCAACAACTTGTCATCAGTCCTTGATTACCGTTATCTCAGGCTGTGAACCTACCCTCCAATCCCTTTGGTCCTTACCCAACTACCCCTCTCACTATCATCCCCCTCCACCCCTAACAACCTGTTCACTCACTGATCAGTTTGCTTTTTATATCTTAAAATTTTCCTCACAAGTTGTTGAGAAAAATATAAGGGGAAGAACATTAATCAGTAAAAGTTTTCTATAGTTGGCAGGTTTGCTAAGAAGTTCAGTAAGATATCAGCATTAGTAGCCAAGGTAGATTATTTTTTAATTTCAAGTAACCATCACCGCTTGTACCCACAATCACGGATAATAGAGAGCTCATTAAATGCCACTGGCTATGCTGTATATAAAGCATAGTTGGAATCTAATTTCCAGTTCTGAGCTTCTTGAATGACAAAAGCTTTAAGTATAATCATTATCATTAATATTTACCATGCAATGAATGTGCTTCTATACTTCTTTTTCAAACTAGGGAAAATAAGTCATTTTCTCATTCTACCAGTTGTAAAAAGCAAGTCTATAAATAGGTACTAGAAAATGCCTATCCATAGATAAAATTTTTATTAACAAAAGCTGAGAGTCCAAAATAAGCTCAAATTCCTACGCCTGGAATTTCACCTGAATTGTCTAGACCAGCAAGATTCAAAGGACAGATAGGATACAATTGAGCTTTTAAGAAATGGAAAACATCATATTGTATAGAAGCTTGAGAAGTCTTTTAATTAAGACTTTTAAAAGGTTTTTAAATTATATAAAAGGCAGAAAGGCACCCACATGCAATGTGTAAGGGAATAATATTTGCCATTAAATACATGTGTAATCAATAAGCAAGAGATTTGCAAAGAATTGAATATATTCCCTTCTATACTAAGCTAGAGAAGCTCCATGAATTCTCTTCCTCACAAAAGCACTTACTCCTGGAACACACATTAATTCCCTACATTCATTTTACTACCATTTAGGTGGCCAAAAAATTTAAGGTAGTAGGCAAATGGAAATTCAATTCTTAATCATTTTAAGGATTAAATAATTACTTGACAATTAAGAATCAAACGAGGGTTCACATATAGAATGCAGAATGCCTTCGTGTATTTGAAGTGTTGTAGAAAGAACATTCCATTTATAGATGACTCAAATCTACACTATGCTCTTGAGAAGGAGGCCCAAATTTCCAGCTTTACAGAAACATTCTATAAGATGTGGCCTGGAACCTCAATTTAGTAGCCCAAACTGAATTCAATTTTTCTCCTTCTGCAACTCAAAGCAACTCTTATTTCTATTATTATGAGATACCCCAGTTTGAAATCGTAGATTCATCCTAGGCTCCTTTCACTTCCTCATCGCCAGTATCCAGTAAATTGCCATGTCCTATAGACTTTATTTCCTCTTTCACTTCCACTGCAAATCCTAATTCAGACCTGTTTTAAATGGTCTAAGAATAATGTAATAGCTTATTAACTGTTCTCTCTCACTACATCCAGTTTCTCCTCACTTCAATCTACTCTACATAGTGCTGCCATATTGTCTTCAAACTTGGTCCTTAACCGCTGTCACCACACAAAGCTCTGTGTCATGATCCATTATAAAGTATATTGCAAGTTAATTCATAACTAACACTAAGTAAATTTGTAAGTGCTTTTTTT
Source organism: Diceros bicornis minor (assembly GCF_020826845.1). NCBI lineage: Eukaryota > Metazoa > Chordata > Mammalia > Perissodactyla > Rhinocerotidae > Diceros > Diceros bicornis. The sequence goes on along the minus strand of NC_080744.1, from coordinate 34,987,084 downwards.
AAATAAATGAAAGTTGATTTAGATATTTATTTAATAATATTCTTTTTCAATTGTTTACCAATATGCTGTCTTGAGTGGAAGAGAGGGGATGGAGTTACAGAAAAGTGCTAGGAATTGCACAGAATCCTGGTTACCACTAGGTAAATGATATCCTTCACATTTCTCTTGTTGAAAAGCCATAAAAACAAATTAAAGCTCTGATCATGTCGCTCTGCTATTTAGAACCATAAATGGCTTCCTATTGCCTGCTAATTTAAATATAAACTCCTAGGTATGAAATTCAGTATCTTATATCATATGATCCTAGCTGAATCTGGCCAACTTTAATCCCCACAATGATTATACATTCAACCTCCTTTAGTCAGTGATTACAGACTGTTCTTAAGCAGACCTCATACTTTTCCATTTTCCTTACTTGGTTCACACAGTTCTCTGCCTTAAATTGTCTTCCTCTGCAGCTAACCTCCCCCACCCAAGGAGCCTCCTCTAATTCTACAAACCAGAATGTATCTTTACACTGACTCCTTCCAGCGTGTTTTTACCTCTAAAAGCACATATAGAAAGATAATTCTTATGAACATGCTTCACACATCCCACTAAGCTGTGAGTTCTTTGATGGAAAGGCTATGGGTTTTATTCCTCTTTCCATCTACTACAGTACCTAATGTAGTGCTCAGGATAGAGTCAGCCCTCAAATAGCTCTTGATGAACTGCAGAAGAATACAGAACGTGAATTCCAAAGGAATCAATATTCCAGTATTGTTAGTAAGGAACTACTCAAAGTCTAATCAGATCCAAACACCTACTGGATGCTTTCTCACACTTTCTTCTATTAAACCTAGAGTTTTATAGATGATTGTACTGTGTACTGAGGGCCTAGCATGCTGCCAAAACCAGTTTGTTTCAAAACTGAAGTTAAGGTCATTCAAAAAATAAGAACAAAAATTAGTAATGCCATTGGAGAAAATATAATTTCATTTGCGGGGGAAAGGGAATTACAGGTTAGGTAGAAGAGCACATCCTCTTAAGAAAATAGAGAGAGTAAATTGGAATTCTACACAACATTCATCTTCACTGAAAATTTCATTCAATTGTATTGTTCATTTTAAAAAGATATTCTATTAATGGTGGGCTATCCCAAAACCAGGAAGAATATACTGTTATACGGAAGAAAGCAAAGTTGTATAAAATCTTCAAGAAATAAACAAAACTTTCAGTTTTTAATGTAGATGGAAATATTTTCCCAAAGGTTCTTCAGAAATTTTAATCTGCCTTCTATTCAGACTCAAGAATAGTCAATGTGCTTAACTTATAATTTTATTATAATGGCAGCCGCCCTATTAATAAGAGCTCCTGCAAGTTAGAGATGATTGATTTTCATGAAAGAACTGTGAGCATTTAGATAATTTTCTCCCATTTAAGGATATTTCAATTTTCCTATCTACTCCAGTTAAGAAAATCTTCATTAACAGTTATCTATAGCATGCCCCTAGTAAAAAGTCAGGGTTCTTAGTGTGACAACCACTCACTCATTTATTCATTCAGGCACTCAAACTCTTAATACTTGAGACTTAACAGGGAGCAGGACATGTGCTAAAATTGGGGAGCACTGAACAATAACAATAACAAAAAAAGACAAAATCTCTAGCCTTCTTGCAATAGTTAAGATGGGGAGGCGAGATTCCAGAGAATATAAAACATAGAATTAAAATTCAGGCTTCCTTAGCAACTCAGTCTGTAACTGGTCATCACTTTCCAATTATATTCTCTGTTGGTGTAATTAGAAAACACGATATAA